>NW_006256829.1:4888083-5008083 GCF_000478725.1 Eutrema salsugineum | reverse complement strand
CATCTCTGTTTGTAGAATTCATAGACGATTAATCAGCATAAGTGATAAGTACGAACTAGAAACACACAACATAAACAGAGAAATTGGAGACAGAAGTATTTCATATTACAACTTATTATGACAGAAGTGTGTCGTTGGTTACAAGAAACCTACGAGATAAATTCGAGACATCAAATTAAGAATCAATAAATGGGGAATTTTCGGTGGTACATATTCGGTAGACATTTAGAATACAAACAGATGAAGACAAGCATTCAAAATCAATGTCTACAATTCCAAGGACACACGTCCCCTTCCTTGATGATTTTGCCAATATCATATCTATCAAAATTTAAAGACAAAAAGATAGGTATAATTAAGATAATAAGATTCATAAGTCAATTGCTATTTGACATGTTAAATAGTCCTCGAATCTTGATAAATAACTAATCATGATTTTTATTTATTGATTAAGAAACAAGATCCTTCTTCTATGTTCTGGCCATTCACAGTTGGCCAAATCAGTATCCAGAAGTTTGGATAATTTTATCCAATGCCTTAAGACTTAGGATATAGGACTTGCAGAAGATTGGATGTTTTTATCCAATGCCTTGAGCCTTAGAGTATCAGTAGTGTCTAGAGAAATATTCAATTTTTTTTTTCACATCTCATAGGTAAAATTCTCATAATCAGGTCATATGGACCTTTACTATATAGAATCACATTTAACATGTATAAATTATACAGTATACTTATACATCGAAGGCCTATCATGCACCTCGAGGTCCGCTACTGTAATGTATACATGTGAAATGTGAACTTGTAGCTCTCTATATCTGAATACATTTGTAGTTTCCATATGTTTTCCTTTTCCTTTATTCGTAAAATTTTTATTGGATCATAGAATATTAAGGCCCAATCAAATGTCTTGCCACTCATACCAATTGTTTTGATTGTTTGTTTGCTACCGGTTATAAAACTCGTCCAAACAAGTGTGGATATTGGGTGAGGTCGTGAGACTCAACTGGTCTCCTATTCTACAGTAAATATTCCTTGTTAATAACTTAATATAATAAAGTTCTTATGTAATCTATAGCATACATATATTTTGTAACAACTATAGTACTACTAGTCTACAATTAAACTTCTTAAGAAAAAGGTTTAACTCGCAATTCTTCTAACTAAAAACAGAACACGAAAGTTAAGAGATATTACAAAAATGTCATGTGGGAAGAGGGGCGTGAAGGATGGGGATGCTCCCTGATTAGAGGGGAAAAAGAGTGTCATATCATCACATGGGAGGTTAAAACTTGTTTTTTGTTGTAAACCAAATTAACTTCAAAATATGAAAACATAAATTGTCCCACCTTTGTGTGCTCATCAACAAACATTTTTCTTTAATGTCCAATTCATCACACCATCTCCTTGTTTTCTCATACATATCATGCATCTACATATTATCATCAGATCTTTCAATCATATCTTTTGCATATCATCATCATCGTCATCATGTGTTTAGATTATCTAGCTAACATATGTTTTGTTAATATGACCAAAATATCATTATACCATATGCGTTTATGCAAAAACGCAAAATCACATGTGGAGGAGTGCCAGTTTTAAAATCACCTTTCTTAGAAATTTCATATAAATATCTAAAGCATACACTATGTATTGAGTAACACGTGATAGAGCTTGGACTAAGACTAGCCCCTCCCTAGTGGTTAGGATAGATACCGTACGTTCCTCTCAAATGACCTAAGTGAAGTAATTGTTTTTAATTTACCTATATCTATTACTGATACACAAAATCTTCTTGGTTTTACGTATCATCGATCGAATATATATTGATACTCTCTCCCTGTCTGCTCTCTCTCTCTCTCAGTACATATATAGACAAGCTTTACGCAAGTATAATATTATAAAATCAAGTGACGATATTCTAATGTTCTTTGTTTTATTGGTTGAAATATAAATCGATTCCCACTGTAAATTTTTGTTTTTCTATGCGTATACAAAATTTCATATGACAATTTGCAAATTATGAAAATGAGTCATTTTGGAGGATCTTGTGATCGTTTGGTCTTAAAAGTTATTGATACATTCTCACAAACTTGCACCTCGGGCAAAGCTAGCTACTTTTGTAACGACGATAACTTTTTGTCTCATATATGTCATATTACCTAGAGGGTAAGTAAAAAATTATAATCATGGTTCTAACTATCGTTGTTTTAGTTACTTTGTTTTAAAATTTTAATGTACGACATATCTTTTAATCTATATACATCACAATCTGATAAATAATAATTCACGTGTCTTGTATCCAAGACTCCAATTCTAAACCACTGCTCTCTCTTCTGCACTTGTCTTCGTCATATCCAACATCCCTATTTAAATTTATTGCATTACTCTCTCTCTCCCTCTCTCTCTCTCTCTAGAAGTGGTCCTAGCCCTCTATATAACACAATCTTTTCTTCTTCTTTCTTCTCCCTTTCTTTCGACACAAACAATATTACTTCTTCTAGCTCTAACCCGCAAGCGATCAAGAAAAAAGAGTGTTTTCTTGTATACATTTTTTTTTCTTCTAAATAAAAATGTCGTCTAGCAGAAGGTCGAGACAAACAAGCTCATCATCGAGGATTAGCGATGATCAGATCACTGATCTCATCTCAAAGCTCCGACAGTCAATTCCCGAGATTCGCCAAAACCGTCGTTCCAACACGGTAAAATATTTTTTTCCTTCTGTACGTTACTTATATGGCTCTTCTTTATATGTACGGTAAAAGACAGGGTTTTATGATCTAAGCGAATTCGAAACTTTCTATTTATGATTCACTATTTTGATCTCATTATAATTTTGAATTATATGATATTTACTTAAGGTTTGTTACTATGGTTAATAGAGAAACTCACATATACATGTTAGAACAGTGCATTATAGTCATGCAGTAATTACGTGTGGGAGATTGCAATTTGAAGTTTCTAAAACGACTTTTGACCATTAACCGGACTTTGAGGAGAGGGGAACAGATTTCCCCTAACTTCAGGATTAAGCTTCTAATTAAGTTTACTCTTGTATTATTGATAAATTGCATTGAATGTGAGGCGACTATATTGCTTCACGGACTATCAATTCAATACATTTATATATGTACAGCACCGACTTACTTTTTTAATTATATATATTTAGTTATCTTGGTTTCTATAAAACAAGAAAAGGACGAACTTTAGGAAAAAAAATTGAGAAAGGCCGGTTTCTATAAATGGAAACATCGTTTTCGTTTAGTACACATCACTACTTAGATTTGCCTTCAACGTTAAAACAGTGTGTGAGTTTTGGTTTTAATCACTGAATAAAAAATTTATAAGTTTTGAGCATTGATCTAAACATGTATTTTTATAAAAATGCATGATATTGTAATATGTCTAGCAATAAGCATCTCGATGTTTTTTAAAATTATTAATTAAGACGCATCGTTACTTCATGCTAAGACTTGTTTTGGATATTTATTTTGAATTCTGACTATAAAATGTACATTTTTGTAATTTAATATATAGGTATCAGCATCGAAAGTGTTACAAGAGACTTGCAACTACATAAGAAACTTGAACAAAGAAGCCGATGACCTCAGTGATCGATTGT
This sequence comes from Eutrema salsugineum, assembly GCF_000478725.1. NCBI lineage: Eukaryota > Viridiplantae > Streptophyta > Magnoliopsida > Brassicales > Brassicaceae > Eutrema > Eutrema salsugineum. Next base: position 5,004,461 of record NW_006256829.1, on the reverse strand, counting down.
CCCAGCTTCTGGAGACCATTGATCCTAATAGCCCACAAGCAGCCATCATTAGGAGCTTGATTAATGAATAACTAAGATAAGTGTTGGTTAGTTGATATATAATTTACAATCTCGTTGCGAGGTTGATCCATCAGAGTTTCCAGTTAATTATATATTATATGTTTCTCATATATTAATTACAAGTCTATAGCCAGCTAGGGTTCATATTTGACCCTCTTTTGCTTTAACATCATGCGTGCAACTATTAAGCTTTGATTATAATAAATAACATTTCCGATAATTACTTCGTTTAAATCCTTTTATATTGTATGTATATGTGTTCATTTGTATGTCCGTGTTATACAAATGAAATGTCGCTCTCTCTATATATGAACATTGGAAGTTCGTTTCTAATCGAGATTCAAACTAAATTTGGAATAATCGATTAATATTATCACTTAAAACATACACAGTGATTAAAAACGTAGTAGGGTGATTCGGAATTTATCTTCATTAGTCTCACACGGAGAATTCTCAAGTATTACACCACTATAAATTGGCTAAAATATATATTAATTGGTTCCTTTTGACTTAATATATAAATAATGAAATGAAACGAAAGATGAGTAAAATTTAGGTAAATTACACTGTAAATGAAGTATGATTTAGGTATCTTATATTGTTTTCTTAAAAGAATAAATAAAGACGAAGAGTTTCTAAACAAGCATATAAATACACACATAATTATTTTAACTGAATAAAAAACAACTCTGTCAAATGGCAGGCTTTCTTCAGCCAAAGAAATACACGTATTGGTAGAAGTTCATATTTTTCTGCCGGTTTTCCGTTAATTATCTACAGTCAATATGTGTAAGCTCGTTGCTTGAAATATCGAGTGGCAGGAATGTTGCTTATTAATGCTACAATAAGGACACAAAAAAAAGTGACGCGAATTTTAGCCAAAAAAAAAGGGGTATACTTGCTAAATTAGTACAGATTTTACAAATAACTAATATCAAATCTTGAAAGGACTTTGTCGTCTATTGTGAGAAGATGTGAAATATAAAGGACGTTAATACTTAGATTTGTCGGAGATTTGGGATCATGAGCCACAAATTTTGCATAAATTAGCGTAGGTAATTAAGCTACTCTCTCGCACATATAATGTAAAAAGTATATGAATATATGTAAATATAAAGACATGGATGTTTACAGAAATTGTGGACTTCGATCGCTCCCATACATAACACTGTTTGCACTTTTATTTATTTGTTGATTAATATTATAATAAAAATCATCTAAAAGTTAAATTTACGTGATGCAACTGTAAAGTAGTTAAATCGGTTGAAATTGGATATTATTTTGTAGTTTAACGACTAACTACGAGAAACTCTTTACTAAGAAAATAGAGGAAATTATGTAGTGTAGACCTTTTGACATAAACCTTTGACTTATTAGGTTAGTTAAAACTATTTGATAAAGTAATTAGCTAAAGTGGAAATTTGTTTAATGGACATAGATTTCAATTTTCATCATCTAAAAAGTTCTGGATTTCGACATAAAGCTGAGAGTACTACTGATTATATAATCAACTATATAAAGCACAGTTCTTCAGTCGTCACTCGTAACGACCGATATACGAGCTAAAATTTAGTAGTTTTCAAACCGATATTCAAACTAACTAAACGTGAAATGATTTGTCTACTGCTTACAACTAATATCGATTGCACTTTATTTTAATCTATTACTAGCTATTATTTTTTCTATTTATATTTGTAAATTTGGTTTGTTTTATGCATGGGAAAGGCTGTGAATAGATTTGTACTTCTAAATATATATTTTTTATATAGTTATATTACTGATATTCGAATCAAAATTATAAATTTCTACAGTAAAGTTGGTGGTGCGTAGAGATGGATCCCTATATGGTCCCTTTCAACTGAAACCTACATTAATTTAGATACCTATATTTATATATGAATCACATCATATTGTGATTAACGAATTTCTATTTAACCGCTATGATTATTGTACGTGTTATGTTTACTTATACTATTATCTATTAAGTTATTTGAGAATTAATTAACTTTGTCTGAGAACGAAAGTTATAGTGGTTGGATTACAAAGCTAGCCTTAATGATTTATTTATTAAAAATTCATTACTAATAAGAATTCCAAATTATCTGAAAAAAGAAATAAACAATATATTTTAAAACATCATATATATTTGATTTTTGTTTTTTTTTTTTTTAAAAAAACCACACGTATAATAAACATAATTGTAATACACTTTAATATTCTATTTAATCTCTTAAATATCGGCAAACCTCCATTAGTTTTTAACCCTAACACAACCTGAAATTTCTTCTGCTCTCAAATTTTTGTTTGTTTATTAATTTGTAAGAACTGGTAAATTTATAATAAAAATATGATAATTTACCGAATAATGTATCTGGCGCGAGAAAACATCTAGTATGTTATTATTACATGGTATTACTTTTACTACTAGATGATATTTGGGATAAAAATATCGGCTAGAAACTTCCAAAACAAACGTAATTGATGGGTCATAAAATAGTGAATGTTGCTCTACCCTACAATTTTATTATAACTACCGACATAATTGTTCCCACCGTTGGATAAAGGAAACATCTAAATTTCTCATTTGTTTCCTTTCTGTGATTTCTCATTTCTCGTTTCATTTAGATAAATAAATAATAACAAAAGAAAGAAAAGGAAAAAATAGAAAAGGAAAAAAGAGAGAAAGGGGAGATGAACAGAATTTACATCACGGTTAAGGTCGTTATCACTGTTTAACGGTATTGTCAAAAAAGGCCATTCAATGTAGTACCTCTTTGTCCTTTCCCACATTTTCCGCGTTATTTGACTTTTCAAAACTAATTTGTTAAGATACACAATTTAATTCATAAATCGACACTTTCTGGGTGTATTGGACAAATATTTTGAATGATTTGAGTTTGATATGTTTTTTAAATGATTTGAATGTTTTAAGTTGAATTTTGAGAAATTGTTAAGATTTGTTATTATACAATTTTTCAAAAAATTGAAATTATGAGATTTGGTTTTCTGGAATTTTCAATATCTAAAACACTTTGAAGTTATTAGAAACCTAATATTTTAAAATTATTCTTAATAACTGTGGATTTGAAGTATTTTTAAAAACTGATTATAGTTAAATAATATTGGATGTTAAGAGATATTTTCATATAGTAGAACCAGTATTTGGAAAGATTATAAAATTCATGATTGAATAACATAAGATTTATAAAATAATGGATGTGTTCCAAGAATGGCATCTTCAAATGTTATGCTACTAAAGAAAACTTCAAAGAATCTTCTCCAAACGATCAGTGTGTCAAGGAAATAGCCTCCTTCCAAGTCGGGAAGAATTTGAACGTAAAGAAGCTGAAGAGTTGTAAAGAGGTACTTAGTAACTATCTAAAAAAAAAAACCATCTAAAATAGTCAAGCCCTCATCTGTCTGTATGCTTTTTAATGCACACGGGAATGTAGGAAAGTGGATCCATAGGCGTCATTGGGGAAGAACAATCTGCAAGAAAGTTGGACTGCTTAAGGATAGATCTCTTTATATTTGAGGTAACTAATTAATGATTTACGAAGTCTCTTAAAGGCCCAAATATATAAGCCCACTAGTTAGTTTTATGGGTTTCGCAGCTATTGCGCTGATTGGCACTGGGCCATATACACAAACAAGCTAGCCCAATAGTATAGACTGTTATTAGCTTCGTGAATTGATCAATAACTACTAAATAAGCAATATTGTTTATTCTTTTGACACGCAAGCTGTGAATTTGAATCCAGACTATAAAAAGTACATTCGACTGTCGAGAATGAGATCTACGAGTCCAAAGTAGAGATTGGGCCCTAGACAACATGGATGTTAACGAAACACATCATCGAAGATAACAAGAATATTGTGCTATTTTAACAAAAAAAAAAAAGAACATTGTGCTATGTGGGTGGAGATGATTGTAATACTACAATTTTTTTTTTTTAAGAAAGCAATATAGTGTTGCATGCAAAAGAAAGGAAGTACGTGCTTTGAGTATCCAAATCACCACACCACAAATATGCATTTACTTATTTTCTCCCCGTTATCCATCGCAAGAGAACTCTAAAATTGAATGAAATGAAAGATGTTTATATTGATCAGTAATTACTTACGGATTTTCAAATAAAATTTATAGGTGTTTTTTATATTCTAGATACTCGTTCAGACGTGACCGAATCTAGTTCTAGATATTTTGCTTGCCGCGTGATAATAATAGTTTGTGAAGAAACGAACGAATCGCTTTAGCTTGGTTAATTAATAAGAAACAAGATGATTGATAAGATGACTACGGTTAATTTAGATATAAAATATATATTACATGACTGGGTCAATAAATAACATAAACGAAAAGAGGATCAAATTTCGACTTAAAAAAAAAAAAAAAAGAGGATCAAACAAATCCATTTTATATAACGAAGAAAAAATGAACCCGTTAAATATTTAAAAAGAAAATATAAAATTAAAGAGTGGAGAGTTGAAGTATCCCAAGACAGAGGCAGAGAAGGAAAGGAAGCAGAGCACATGGGAGCAGTGGAGCTAGTTGGAGAAGCTTCAGATCATATATATATATATATATGTATATTTTCTTCATATTATATAATAAAAAAACATTCAATAATTTTCTGCAACAAAAGCATATTGCCAAAGAGGATAGATACATAGGTGTTAATACTCTTTCAAATCTTCCCAATACAAGCATGTGAAATACCTTGTTGTAGGACAGGTCTGTGGCACTATATTGTAGGACCGGTTCTTAAATTTTATATTTGTATTATAATTTAGGTATACCATATACTAACAAATATAAGAAAACTATATTTTTTGTATGTTTGATACTGCGAAAGCCACCACATAGATATGACAATTGGGAAACACTAGTGGTGGGTCTCTATCTTTCACATCTACCTTGGATACTCATAAAAACTCTTACCAACAAAATATAGTAGAGTGAAAGAAAGAGCATCTCAATCATCATTTTGCCAATCAATATTTCTCAATTCTCATAACACAACATATATATATATATATATAGATCTGATGTGTTTCGGTAAAGCTTTCTTATTCGGATAATCCAAATTAGTCTGTTCCAAAATTGGAAAACTATGAAATCTCATCTGATTTGAGTGCTTTTAACTTTCAAAACCATTCCATTTATATCAAACTCAATTGTACTTTACAATCACAACTTTTGTTTATATCTTGGTCAAAATTCGAATGAAATATTTCTATATTTGAGTTATAAAAAGATAGTTTTAGAAAATATTTAGGCCAAGTCTAAAAAGAGAAATCAATTTACTTACTTATTTTGACCCAAATTGTATAAAATATAATATAATTTTGGTTATAGATATGTTTGAAATAATTTTGTTATTTATTGTTTGAAATAATTTTGTTATTTATTGTTTGATACAATTTAGTTATTACTTATTACTTTATTAGCTTAAATCTAAATCATAACAAGTTTGGTTATGTTAGGAAATACTTAAGTCGGTGCATGGAGTGAACGCATTTACCTGGTGAGAAGAACACACATGCGTCTAAGTTGTACTGTGGAATGTTCTTCAAAAACCAATGAGTGTGATTTTACATATGTTTTATGAAACATTTCAATCCTTTTAAGAAGATTAATATTGTATGCGACAGTACGTAAAATGCTAAAAATAAATTTGATAAATTCAAGATTATATAATCGTGGTCGACGCACTACTAACCTTATACGTACAGACTACAGTTAGATATTCGGGGGAGGGGGGTATAATATAATTAATCAATTATTGATTACACCTGAAAAAATAAAATTCATGTCCGAGATACATTGATGTTAATCCCTTAATAATTGATTCTAGCGTACCGCTCCAACACTATAGTGATGACAATTTTCCTAATGCTACGCCTATATTCGAGGATTGAGACTCAATTAATGGGTGTCATCATATTTTTTTAATTTTTTTTTGCTTATCTTCGTAATATGATTACACTAGCTCTACAATTTTAGAACAGAGTTTCAAAAAACTAACATTGATTATTTCCTTGATCTTAATTTCTTTAGTTAGACTTTTCTAACAAATCTGTATATATCATAAATGGCACATTGGTCGAAAGATAATATATAGATGAATCTGGAGATCTAACAGTGATATTACGATAATAATGGTATGATAAAATAACTGATTTAATTTGGAAAAATGTTAAATTGATGTATTAGTTGGGTTATAGTTGTATGTATGTACAAGCTAAGCTGTATCTTAACAGCATAAGATAAAACAGTTTATATAGATGAAGTGGAAAATCAAAAATGTATGTGCGTATTACGTATATATGTCAAAGATCCATGTGGTATTTAATTTTTAAAATTTTAAATTTCCCAAGTGTCCTATACAAAAAAACCAGAAAAAAGATCAGCATATGCCCTAAAGCTTAAATGGTATAAAGGGTGGGTCCTATACAAACCTCTCATGAACTGATCTCTTCCCTCTTCTTCTCCCTCTTCTCACTAAATTCTCCCTTACACGAAAACTTCAAGAGCTCGTATTGTTGACCTCCACCGAGTTCTTGATCTAAATTACGAAGACTGATCAGCTCACAATTCATAAGAAGAGTTGATTATTGGTCGGCTTTGAGCGTGTGTATACACATAAACGTATATTATATATATATATATGTATATGTATGAGGAGGAAAGGAACACTATTATTAATAATCAAGAAGGATTGAGATTGGAGATGGCTTTTCCACAACATGGATTCATGTTTCAGCAACTCCATGAAGACAATACTCATCACTTACCTTCCCCTACCTCTCTCCCTTCTTGCCCTCCTCACCTCTTTTATGGTACCCCTCTCTCTCTCTCTATATATATATATATATATGTACATGTTTAGAAATATATAATACTTTGTGAAAAGGGTTAAGACCTTGCCAAATTTTGATTTTGAAAGTCCTAAGCTTTTGATGGATTCTTGTTCTCAGTGAAATTGGAGACTACTCTGAATTTCGACCTTGAATTTCAAAGTCCTCAAACTTGGCTTTGTTTTGATGTAGGAGGAGGAGGAGGAGGAGGAAACTACATGATGAACAGATCAATGTCATTCACGGGAGTATCAGATCACCACCATCTAACTCAAAAAAGCCCGACCACGACGAACATGAATGATCAGGACCAGGTGGGCGAAGAAGACAATTTATCAGATGATGGGTCTCACATGATGTTAGGAGAGAAGAAGAAGAGGCTGAATTTAGAGCAAGTTAGGGCATTAGAGAAGAGCTTCGAGCTAGGAAACAAGCTGGAGCCAGAGAGGAAGATGCAGCTTGCTAAGGCTTTAGGGTTGCAGCCTAGGCAGATTGCGATATGGTTTCAGAACAGGAGAGCTAGGTGGAAGACAAAGCAGCTCGAGAGAGACTATGATTCTCTCAAGAAACAGTTCGACGTTTTGAAATCGGACAACGATTCTCTTCTAGCCCACAACAAGAAACTCCATGCTGAGGTATAAAGACACAAATTCTTCTAGTATTTTTTACATCATCACGTTATTTCTTAGAGCTAATCTAAAAGCTAACGATTTTCGATTAAACTGATATGAATGTTTTTACAAGCTACTAAACTAAGTATATATGTGTTTGACAGTTTAATTTACAAAGAATTTTAGTTATGAATCGTTTTCATTTTTCAAGCATATAGTAAAGGTGAAAAAGTATAGCATATACTATAACAAAAGGAAAATCTTCATGGATTAACACGTATGTAGAGATCTTAGAATGGTTTTAAATAATATATACATATATATACGCACATATAAAATATAATATGAAATGAAATTAGATTATTGACAGGCTCTTGATCCAACGCAAAGATGTTTGTCAAAAGACATTAATTATACATTATTTTTTATTATTAAATAAAGATTCTTGTGAACATTCATTTGAAAATTAATAAAATTCCCATGTGCTTGTGGAGTTGACATTACGATAATTATTCTATAAACAAATCAATAAATTTATGGTGAGAATAAATTTCTCCACTAACGCTGGTTTACGTGTGGTGATAATGGTACACAAAACAGTTAGTGGCATTGAAGAAACAAGACCGTAAAGAATCAGCAAAGATCATCAAGAGAGAATTAGCAGAAGCTTCATGGAGCAACAATGAAAGCACAGAAAATAATAATAATAATTCAGACATAAATCATGTGAACATGATCAAAGATCTTTTCCCTTCTTCAATCCGATCCGCCACCACGACCTCGACCTCGGCCCATATTGATCATCAGATGGTTCAAGATCAAGGATTTTGCAATATGTTCAGTGGTATTGATGAAACGACGTCCGCTAGTTATTGGGCATGGCCTGACCAGCAGCAACAACATCACAATCACCATCAATTTAATTGATTATATTGCCCAAGAAGATTATCATAATCCTGATCAACATCATCATCATACTCATCTTGATATCATTATCATCATCAAAAGAAAATTTCGTAGATTTTTTTTTAATTGAGTATTTTGAAATTATTTGGTACTTTTTCAAATTTATTTTCATCGTTTTTTTTGTTTCTTTTGGGTTTGTAGAAAATTGGTGTATAGGGGATATTCAACAAAAATTTTAGAATGTTAATTTCTTGTTACTTAATTGAATAAAAAAGTTTGTTTTTTCCATTCGAAATAGTTTTTCGAGGTCAATATCAAAGCAATGAAACATGTTATTAATAAGAGATTTTCGTCAGTGGTGATTAAATTTCATAGCTTAGTTAATAATATTTTGATGAATAGCGACGATTTTGTTTTGCTAATCGCATAACATCATTTTCATCCATTAATGTTGCAGAGATTATTATTTTTTTTTTGTTGCGAATGTTCAGCTTTTTATGATCAAATATTTTTCTTGAAGTAAATGGGTCATTATGATTTTTTCGTTTTTTCTAGATATATAGCAATATATACATGTAAACATAAACTTTTAATTTTTGAATACTTTTCTAGGTTGGAACACCAAGCTAAAAAGAAAATAACAAAAACATAAGGGTTTAAATTTGGTATGTTATAAAGGTAATAAATTGGGAGTGAAATCCCTCTAGGATCACTAGTGGGAAAGATTATGCTGGAAAAAAATCAAAATGTTTGATAACAAAAAATTGTCAAAAAAAAAAATATCAGATGCATGTGCCTTCGAGTGGGATTCCAGCTCCACCATTGACACAACATGAGCCGTGAAATTTATATTGCATCTGATATTTCCATCGACCTTTTAAATTTATTTGATGTAATCGTGTGCTCGTGATCTTTCTTAATCAGCTATATGTAAAAAATAGTATTTTTCGTAAATAGTACAGATTTCATATTTATGCATCTAAGAAGGAATTATTTTTTAATCTTCATTTATTAAAAAAAGTTTTAACATTTTATATCACATAAAGTACACAATTTGCTTGATTTTATTCATTTTTAGTTCCAATAATATTTTTTTCTGCTTATTTTTTTCCCTTTCTTACTGTGTTCGTAAATTGCAAACTTTAAAGAACGAACTCATAGCGAATTATTACACATATATGATTTGAGTTTTTTTGGACTAGACCAGATTTTGAAACAGTCTGTAATGTACGTTACGTAGTCAGTCGGATAGATAGACCTAATATTCAAATCCATCCAAAGTACAATTTTACTTTTTATTCAGTCACATTGGTTTAGACCCATGCACATGATGAAAGCACCATGAATCACTCCTATGTTTTGTTTTACTATAATTAGTCCTACTTAATACTGCAATAGACATATGTCAAAATAGATTATTCTCTTGAATTTCGGGAGGTTAACGGAGAATTATCTATTCGTTATAATAAAACATTTTCAACAAGGATAACATAACCCATAACTTAATTATAAATACTATTAACTTAACAAAATATTTACAACAAAATTTCTTAATTAAATTGTTTCGGTAAAAGTTTGAACCATTATATTTGAGTAACATTTATGAATCTCTACCGGTTATATATTACTTTGTTTTTCAATAAATATACCTTGAGTACTCTTGAGCATAAGGTATATTACAAGACCAAAAAAGGAACATGTAATATGGAAGTTATTATTAACAATTGTAGATAACAATGATAGTGGTAACTGGTAGATGAGGAAGATTACCGGAAGCACACATTCCAAAGACGAAGAAGAAAAGTCCAAAAAGAGAACAGAAGTGAAACAGTGTTAGTAGAATCGTTCACTCATCTAGCTAGCTTTTCGGATCTTTGGATGCTTTTAAATTTAAGTATCAATAAATTTAATTTATAAACTAAAATGTATATATATATATATATATTTTTTGTTAGAAGTTATAACACAAGAAAACAAATAGAGTACACCACATATTTCTCTTCTTTGTGGGCTCTCCATGTGACCTCACTGCCACCACCACTTCACTTCCCACAGAAACTCAAACTTGCGATTGGGATAGTTTCAGTTTAGCGGAATCATCTAAAACTACTGAGTATTTTAAATTGACATAGTGTTCGATCGTATGGTGTAGCATCCAATTAATGTGTAAAAAGGTTGCTCGTCAATATCTTATATATATATATATATGATCAATCACTAGAGGGGAACTTTTCACCAAATATTTTGAAACGGATTGTTTGTGTGAGAGCAAAGTTACAGCTAGATTTTTGTAAAATTTATATATTCAAGTACTATTCGATATGTCATATGTATACGTACTTACATACGTAAGTTATGGAATATATATAGCTAGATGATGGCATGTGATGAGATCATGGGGTACTCATATGTCTTATATAGTTGTATAAGAATTTTGGTGAAGTGCACTGTGCACATGTTTATGTTGATGGATGATGCATAGGTCAACTCCTAAATACTCTGTTTTCTATCATTTGATTAAGTAAACACCGTCATAACAAAAAGATTGACCCGCCATACTCGCATTTAAATGTGTATTAGCTAGCTAGTTCGATGTTAGAAGTTAAAGTAATAAAATTCATTCATTCTTACCACCATTAACCATTTTGTGAAAAAAAATTTATCAAGAACTCTGACATCCTCTCAAATTAAGTAAGTGCGAATTTCTTTCGTAATTTTTTGTGGTGAAATTAATTTATACCTTTGCTTGTGAGTTTTGCCTACTAATAATCTGTACGTCTATATACATAAAACTATTTTTTGAATGTATAGATTGATGGTCAGTGAAATATTCTCAAGGGATTATATACAAAGTCATATCTTCATTAAGATAGTTAAAGTTGGTGCATTACAAACTCATACTTGAACCCCAGAAGGCCAAAAATATTTATCATTTTATTTTAATCATAATTTTGATTGTTAAAATGACAAAAGCGGAGACGAGAAAGTGCATTCCCACGAGCGACTTCTCAACATCTCCCTAAAAGGTAACTGTATATGTTTGGTGAACAAATGAGAAAACTCTTCGAAAAAGATGCTTTGTATAACAAAAGATGTCAAGATTCTTGAAAACACTTGGTGTGCATGTGAGCATTTTCTTGAGATTGATAGTTGTTATGATGTGGCCCTTACAAATAAATATTAAATCCTTCTACGTCTTGGTGGATTTTTACCTCTATAATATATATGTATATTAAAATAAAACATTATGAATTTTCGGTCCTCATTTTCTGAAAAGAAATTCATAATCAAAATTGCATACCAAAAAACAAGGGAAAAGTAAAGAATAGTGTTCAATTTTTTGCATAAACTACTTCATGTGAAATAAATCATGTTAGTTTCATGAGATTTGAAAGATTGAGCTGTTACAAACTTACAATCTAACTAGTTTCTTCTTCATGAATATTGATAATAATAGTTCAAAGATATATATATCTTCATGTATCAAATCTAAAACAGTGCTCTATGAAACAATAGAGAACTTGAAAAGCATAGTGTGTTTGTACTTTTTCCCTGGCTCAACAATCTGTGAAGGAAATTTTGGATTATTTACTGCGTTTGGATAACTTTGTGTTTCTAGACATAATCCCGCGTAAGCTTGGTAAACCGTCCCATTCTTCCCCTTGATGTTCTTTAACATTCCTCCGGTATAGAATTGCAAACCCGGTTGGTTTCCTGATAACTCCATTTTTCTACCCGATTTCTTATCTATGAGTTCCACGATTTTCCTCATCTTATCCGCCTTACCATCTAAGCAATAATTAATATCATATCTGCAAGAAAAAAAAAATCAATAATTACAAAAAATATTAGGTAACCAATATATTCAAATAAAAAAATATTAGTAGCAAAAGTACGTACACTTACCCTGTTTTAAGATCCTTCATATTATCTTTAATAGGACGGAGTTGGAGAAAATCGTACGGTGTTCCTTTGACCGGAGATATATTTCCGGTGGGAATGAGTTCACCGTCGACGGGCGTATAACTTGAGCCGAGGATTTGAATTTCTTCAGACAAAATATCTCCAGCGTTATGACCACCAAGATTCCAATAAGAATGATGAGCTAAGTTCACCGGAGTTGCTTTATCTTTAGGCATTGCCTCCATCACCACACTTAATTCATTGTTTTTGACAAGTTGATAAGTCACCGTGACATTGAGTTCTCCGGGAAACCCTATTGATTTAAGAAAAAGAACAAAAAAAACTAGCAATCGTTAAATTTGTCCTAAAACTAGTAGTATCAAAAGTTTTTGGTTGAAAATGAAATAAATTGAAAAGAAACGGGACCTTGATCGCCATCAGGACTTGTGTAAGTGAAGACAATGTGAGGTTTCTTGCCATCATACTTGTGTTTTGTAACTGCCCACACTACATCCCCAAACCCTTTCTTTCCACCTAAGTTTTCGAACAATGGTAATCCATTACATCATTATATTCACATAATCAAGTGATCTATTTTTGTTATAATTAGTTACCATGAAGTGTGTTTTTGCCATCGTTGGCAACTGTCTTGTACTCTTTGCCATTCAATTTGAATTGGGCCTTTCCTATTCTATTCGCTACTCGGCCCACGGTTGCTCCAAAATAGACTTTATCGGTCTGATTTATGATCAAAATTAATATAGAAGTACAATTTAGCACATCTAAAATAATATAAAATACACAGGAAAAATAGTTTTTCTACGTATACCTTGTAGCTTTTGACGCTGTCATAACCAAGAACAATATCGCCAGATTTTCCTGAAAGTCCATCAAAATTAAACGTGAATATATAATGAGGAATTTTGAAAAAAAAATTTGGCAACATTCAATATGATTTAGTTCACTAACCATTTTTGTCCGGAAAATGGAGAGACATGATTGAAGCACCCCAATTTGTGAATTTGACTGTTAGATTTCCCTTCTTGAGCTCATATAAACCAATATTCTCCTTTTCATCATCATCCCCATCAACCTCATCTTCATCATCATCATCATCATCATCGGTATCATCATCAGTATCAGTATCAGTTTCATCATCATCATCATCATCATCATCATCATGTTCACCCTTCTTTTTATCCTTATGCTCCTTTTCATCATCATCATCGCTGCCCCTACCATTTTTAAGATGATCAGCACTCTTCTTCTTATCACCATGCTTCTTCTCTTCATCATCGTCTTTCTTTCCATGTTGATCACCCTTTTTATGCACATCATGGTCTTTCTTTTCGTCGTTTTTACCGTTTTTATCGACTTCAGAACCGGCATTGCGATCATCGTTTATCTTTTCTCCTCCTTTCTCTATGTGTTTGCTATTACGATCAACTTTAGTATCTTTCTTACTGCTCTCCAAATGTTTCGATTTCACCTCAATATTGTCGGCAAATGAGACACTTATCACAACTCCTAATGTAACCAATAGAACCAAACACAACAAAATCGAAACTCTCGCCATAATTAAGAAGAAGAAAAAAAAAACGGAATTATAAGTAATATGAATAAGATGAATTTCTTGATGAGTATATATAGGTTGCTGTGTAATTCGGATAAAATAAGACAAAAATAGGAAATTCCGACGAATTAGTGATTTATAGAGAAGTTCGGAGATAAAAGCGGATTGTGTATTCCAAATTTTCCTTTTTATCACAACTAAAAACTCACATAAATCTTCAAAGCTAAAGCTGCATGAATCACCAAACTTTAAAAGATAAGCACAAACACACCATGTTTATGCTAAATATAAGAAACATAATTATTTGGGCGTTTTCGTTATATGTCAAAGATTTCTCATCAGGGCCCATTTTTTAAAGCCCAATAAGGTGGAATCTGCCAATCAGATCCGTCCAACAGTTTTAATTCAAGAGAACTGTTACAAAACCATTTTTTCCAACTTTGCTACACAAGTAAATCATATTGTACATTTAATTTGGTATATTTGAATTCAGTTCCATAGTATCCTAACCCCAATAAGAAAAGACAAACAAGACTCAACATCTTCTGATACAATACTATAACACCTGGTAAATAAACCAAACAAAAATTAACAATGGAGGTTCTTCTGATACAATACACTAGCTTTTCTCTTCTTTGTTCACGAAATTAGTGGTAGATGGCGAAGAGGAAGAATTCTTGAACATAGAGAACGGAGGAAGTTGCGACGATGGTTGATCCAAAGATGCACCCGTTTGATTATTCGCTATTATGTTAGACATCAATAAGCTGCTAAAATAGCCTCCACATCCTTTGTTATTATTTGTTGCAGCGGTCTGTTGAATGTTATTGCTAGAAGGATGTCTTGGACCGACGATCCGTTGTTCCCCGTTGGATCCGACCATGGATGAGATCGCTGCTGCGATCACTGAGTGGAAACTTGGGTCGGAAGTAAGCGCTTTCGTTAGGGTTTCGGTCAGGGACTGATTATTTTGGACTGTTTTTCCTAGGTCGGTCCCGAATTGGACGTTGTTGTAAGGATATGGGGTATAAGAAGAATACCCATTACCCCAAATCGCGGGTAGGTTGAGAGTAGAAGAGTTTGACGATGATGATGATGGATTAGAAGAGAAATTTAGGCTTGTGGATGAGAATCTTTGGAAAGAGTTTGAGAATTTGTTGAAATTTAAAGAAGGCAATGAAGAAGAAGAAGAAGAATGTTGTGGAGCCGTGAGGTCAAGGGTTACGGTAGGATGTAATGGGGAGTGAAGAGTGGGTGAATAGAAGGATTTGTTGTTGTTGATGAATCTTGAATTGTCGTAGAGGTTGTTTCCGATCATTTCGGTGGCTGATGAGGAAGAGGAGGAGCCGGAAAGGAGCATGGAGGCGGCTGCTGAAGTAGTAGAGGCCATGGTGGTGGCTGAGAGAGGAAGAGGATGGCTGTGTGTTCCTTCGTAGGTTGTGATTAGTATGGACATGTCTTCTGCACATCTTTGGACCTAAAACATCCATAGTTTAAGACAAATAGCTAGAAGTTAGATGGTCTGTTTTTTTTTTAAGGCCCTGATTGCTTTCATTGCGTTTTCATATTATAATTACGCGCATAAATAATCATAGCCATAGTAATGTTCACATTTAAAATAGATTTTATAACATATGGAATATGAACTAAAAATTAAAACCTTACCAAACTAGCAAATTTAAGGTAGATATGGTTTCAGTTTCATTATTATTCTTTCAAAATTAGAAAATCAAGATCAAAATGATAGATAGATTTGACTATTTTGTTCCTTTTTAATTTGTAGATTTATATACCTGTTTTCTAACGGGACATCCAGGTGCAACCGTGCAGCGATAGTATGCTCGTGGACATGGATTTCCTTTCGCAATCTTTTGACCATATTTTCTCCATTGGCAACCATCATTCATCTATACAACATATAATAAACTTGTCCTAATCAGTGGTCATGTATGAATAATAATCAAATTGTTTAAAAAGATCAAAGTTATAGATCAAACTAAATGGATATATTAGAGGACGTACCGTTGGTGTGTCACATCTTGCTCTAACACAAACTCTAGCTCTCTTAACATGATTTTGCTGACCGGCCTCACCATCAACATCTCCACCGGAGGTCGGTGCCGGAGAGCTTCTCTTCCCTGTGACTTTACTTGACTTCCAAGTTTCTCCCGGAGCTTCTTGATCCGAGCTATTTTCCATGCCAGAATTGGCCGGATTCTCGACAGATAAACTCCCATTCGGTTCATGGCCATTGCCGTTATTGAACCCTAAGGTCAAGCCAGCCTTGGTCAATTCTTCGTCAGCCTTGACTTCTATGCTTATCGCGTCTGTTTTCTCTTCCTTTTTAGAGGTGTTATCACTCGGGGAAGAACTTCTTCTCCCAAGTGAAAGCGACACAAGCTCGCGTTCTTGATCTAAAGAAGTCAAATCCGTCGTCACCTTCGCAAGAGTAGCCATGTTTTGATCTTGAGTTGGGTTGTTTGAAGGTTCTTGTTGAATTATGTCGAAGAATCTGAGTTTGAGAGATTTGTAATCACTTTCAATTCGTTCGAGCATCCCTTTAAGTTTCTCGTTCTCTTCCTTCACCTCGCTCATCTCGGCCTTGGCAGTTTCAAGTTCTTGATGATCACCATCAACCTAAACAAGATCATTTGAATTAAAAAAGAAAAATGATGATTTTTTTGAACTAAATCTAAAATTGTTCCCTTTTTTTTGGATAAATCAGGAGGATCCGTTCTAAATTCTAACGAATTATTCAAACACATATAGAATATATTTTGTAGATGACTTATACGTAACTCTGTTCTTAACATTTCACTTTTTATATTAATAAGCAAACCATACAGTTGAAGATCCATCCCAGGATACAAGAACTACATAAAAACATGCAACAATCTAACCTCCTTCCATATACATATCTGTATAGGACTTTGTATATGCACATATATATATATATATATATATATATATATAGAGTGGGTATTTACCTTAATAGCTTCGTGGAATTGAACAGATCCAAGAGCTTTTTCCTTAAGAAGAGAATCTGAAGTGGGCAATTTCAGAGGAACCTCCATTCTTATTAGAAGATCTTTTTCTTCTTCTTCTTCTTCTTCTATGAATTTTGTTTTGCTTTTGTTGTCTGTTTTTTTTTCTTCTGTACAGACATTTAATCCTTTACTTATAGCCATTTGTGTAGTTTCTTCGAGGCGACCCAAAGCGTCAACACTTCAACATGTTCAATATTTTTATTTATATTTATTGAATTCCGGTACCTTTTCCTCCAATCATATATGTGTTATTTATTTAAACTAACTAGCGAAATATAAAGAAACCATTTCCTAAGTTTGTTGATAATAATACTACTGCTCTGTTTTAATATAGGGGCAAGATATAAACAACTAGTATAATGAAAACAAACTATGGACTTTACTAGAATTTTTGTAATCGAAATATCTTTGTTTTATATGTTTTAACATTATGAAAATAAAATAAAAATAAGTGAATCCAATGATATTTAATTATTTATAATACAATTTTCTAGCTCCAAAATCCAAGAAAAATTACAAGTGTAAAATCAATATATAAATTTAATGAATAATTTTCAAAAAGAAAACTGTAATGATTTCACATCATATTTTTTTTTTATATAAATTACACCAAGTGTAGATAAAGTCTACATGGATCTTGGGTATATAATTAGAGTATTATTAAAATGTTCAAATGCAATAAAAGAAAGAGCCTAATTGTACGGCGTCAAACAGAGATTGTATAATGTGAAGGGAGATATCCTTGAAGCTTCATGGAAGAAGACTTCTTCTATCTCTTGGCCTCACATCACATGAGCATTCGTCAACTCTTTAAATCTTGTATTATTTGTTTATTTAGTGTATTTATTAGTCCTCCCTCATCGAAAACACGTTATATATTCAAAATATGTATAAGGCTATACATTCATAGACTGATAGACATACCATCAATGCATTCAATTGATCGAAGTGTATATTAACCATTTATTTGATTCATAATCGACACTATTGCATAATAACGATATTTTCAGCTTTCATGTTCTGCCATTCTAGTGACAAAACATGACATTAAATTAATTTCAATATTGTTAGTTAACTTTATTCAAGTGCTTCACTTTTTGAGAACTAATATCTTGAGCCAAATCAATACATAAGAGAGCACCCTCCAGTCCCTCCTCATATCGTTTGTCTCCTTGGATAGAGTAAAGTCGGTTACGTATGATTTGTCAATAACTTTGATGAGTCTCACGGGATTAGAAGGTGTTCTCCGTGCATTCTATGATTCCTTGGTGTTTGGAACATTTTATTCTGTATATTCTTTAAAAAAAAGGTTCGTAGAATTAGCGATCTTTACTAAAAGAAACAAGACGACGTCAAGAAAAACAAAACTAATAGAAACAAGATTTATAGGCTATTAATACTAAAAACAAATACTGAAGTCAAATCATGTAACATGATCAGAAAAGGAAAAAATATTATGCATTTGAGTATTGTTGTTGTATATGTAAAACCTTGTTCATATGGTAGGCCAAAGGGTGCGTATACCGGTCAATACGCAGGTCACACACGGTAAATATAGGATTTTGTCAACTATTGACTTAGTTAATTTAAAAGATAATTGTTTTTTCCCAATGGTGTTATCATATTCATGTTAACATCTAATTTCATTTTTTAACCAACATGACGAATGTCAAATGCTTCACATAGTTGTCAAATTTCATCAGTGACGTAACGCATGCATGGCGTTGAAAAAAAAGAAGAACATGCATTATTTGCTCTATTTTCTTCTAAAATATTAATAAATAATTTAGTTTCAACTCTTTTTAAGATATAATAAAATATATATATTTTATTAATTACAATTTTACATATGAGCTTTACTCGTATACAATTATCTGTAAAATTACAAAGAGAAAACATTAGATATATATTAATTAGCTAGCGATTTTCTTATTAATCTATTTTGTTGGGTGAAAATTCTTATTAATCTACAAGCTAGCAAATTGTCGTCTTTCCTGTCTCCAATTCTTCAAACCAGACAATTTATTAGTTCTTTCAAATCAATACTATATTTTATGTGTGGTGCCGTACATAACTTTAGGAAAAAATCATCTTCTTATTTGATCTCACGATATTTAATAAATTTATCCCCTGAATATAGTTAGATTACACATAGGCCAAGTTGAGTTTTGAATACTTAATTTGGGGATCTGAGCTCCCACAGCTTTTTATATTACAGAAAAAAAAATTTAGTAAACATTTTGATCAACTCAACTTATTTACATCATTCATTTGTTTTATGTTTTCTCTAAACTCATTTAATATAAACAAAAGACTTTCTTGTTATCTAGTATTCTAAATGTGTACAGTTCATTATATGGTTAAGTAAACAATCGTGGTCGCAATGTGGTAATTGTTTAATTCAGTAAGCAATGAGATATTAAATTAGCACGTCACACATGATTAACTCCATTAAGTAAAACTAAGTAGTTATTAATTACATGGAATTTTTTTGTTGTTAGTGGATAATTACATAGAAATTCAAAGCTTATTCGAATAACTTTGTTGTATTCTTGATGGCATTCCAAAATTTGTTATTACCATGGGGCGAAGGCGAACCTGTAGTTTCCATTTTTGTTTGTTAAATTGCTTCATTTTGTGATAACTACTAACCTTTCAATTTCATCTTAAAGGCTGACGATGATATTAAATATTTTGATGTGGGAAATTATGGATGGCTTAATCATCCACAATAAAGACAAAGGAAGATTATCAACCTTTTGGTCTTATTTAGACAATAAAAGTCTTTGGTCAACTGTATTAATTATTTTTTTTCTTATCTGCGATAAGCTTGTTTATTTCAGTTCCAGTGTAATTAGTTATGTTCATATGGCCGCACTGTCTGTCAAATAATATTACTAATAAATTTATAAGAAAAGAAGAAAGTTTTTGATTTTTTCAGAAAATGAGTGAATGAAAGGGTCGACTAACATGTCTCTGCGACTCGCAAAGACAGATCAGCGATCTTGACCTGAGCTTTACTAGTCTTTTTTTTTAATAACGTTCATATTTTATATAAAATATCAAAGTTATAATATATATACCCATAATATATCGAAATATATATATATATATATAATTGGAAATGACCTTCTCGATTTTATTACTTCTGAAGTCAAAAAATAATATCTATAAGATATGATTTCATATGATTTCTGTATGTCACACTGTTAAAAATAATTAATATATTGTTTAAAATACGTTAGATATTTTTTTGGCAAAAAAACTTGTAAATAATTAAGTAATATTAATCAAGTGTGTTATCTCGACTAAAAAACACAAAAACAACGTTTAGAAGTTATAAAAGACTGAGTGATACTCAGAACAAAACGATATTACATATTTTGATTTCAGACAATGACGATGTACGAATATCAAGTCCATAACCTTTAATTTAGTTCATTAAAATAAATTTAAAATATATATGCAAAAAATACTCAGTTCTACAATTAGAATTATAAAACATCTATACTTCCAATTCTACAAAGAGTTTTGAATATGTCCTATCTGGAATATATTAAATATATTCAGCTTGATATATATATATATATATATATAATTTGTTAGTATAAATGTTTTTTTATATATATGCAGAGAAACGGAGAATTCGTATAATTTGATGGTGGATTGGTGGTCTTCAACAAGAAATACAACTATAATATACTTTTAAACAATTTTTGGGCCATATACCAACTTGAGAATAGATTTTATAGTTTCTACTACTGACCTAAGGTCAATGGTTTGGATTTAGACATTGAAAATTAACAATTAAAGAAAGATTTATACGTTCAAAAGACAACTTGGAGATTCTCTATTGAAATTTAAGTCAATGGTTTAGGATTGGTCATTGAATGAATGGATTATTTTATTGTTAGTTCTTTATAATTAAGGCTCCCATCTCAATGCATTATCCAAGAGATTTGAATTCAAATTTGATCATTTAATTTTTGTTGTTCTCGCAGAAAGTATTTGATTAAGATGAAGGAGAACGTGTACATTTACAGCCAGTAGTACCAGAGCTGTGCTTGTGTGCTTTAGGCCAATACCTTTATAAAATATTTTAGGGCCAATTTTCAAAAGAAATGAGTTAGTTTAGTGGTTTTATGGACTAATGTGTACAAGCTAACGTGGGTTCGATTTCTTCTAGATGCACGAATTAGACATTTATTCATATTTTTTTCCAAAAATCGGTCTTGTCTCACATCAAAAAATTTAGAAGAAAAAATGGCCAATTTATCTTTTCTCACTTGTAACCTGAAAAATCTCAGGCCCGGCTCTGCTAGTACCACAACTTATTCTTCTGCGTGGAACATATCGGCTGGTTCAAATTCTATCTTCTTATATACCAGCTATCCGGTTAACCGTCAATTCTGTTATATTGCTGAATATAAATAACTAATTTACAAAGAACATGAATTTGATATTATAAATGTTCCTTAATACAGCATGCATGATGCATTCCAAAATTCAAACCAAGAAAAAAAATACATTGCAATTTTATTTATTTCAATTTATTCGTAATAGTTTGGAATTCGAGCTCAAATCCAAATGAATCAAAAAGGAAAAAAAATACAATCACAATGTATATTAAATACAAATTCTAAACACTACGTATATAGTCTACGTTGGAATCTATCAAAGCCGTTTCATATCATCAAGTCTATTTTATTTTGGTTACTATTAGAAAAACTTGAACAGAGACCAAAGATTTTGACCAGTAAAGATCTTTTCTTTTTCCTGTTTCCCTTTCCTTTTATGTACAAGAAGAATTTAAACTAAGAAACCCAAAAAAAGAAAGAAAAAAAACTGATTCGAAATCTGACAAGTGAAATGGATCAAAAAGCGATCAGTCCTCATCAACCTTTGGGCCTCTGTATAACGCTCCAACTACGTTAAGATCCTCTGGATTATCATCTCTTTCTTGCAGCCATGCATGACTTTCTTTCCCCATTTCACCTCTCAAAACGTCGTCTTCCTCTGAAAACAACACATACAAACCTTTTATCTATCTGTTTAATTACATGTAATTATAATAGTGTAAAGTCTATCATGCATGATTTACAGCAAGTATAAAAAAAGCTGACCTGATGAGAATATTTCAATAGGGAAGTCTAGGAAATAAGTGCAATGTCTGCCTTCTGGATTGCAGTAAGGAGGGCCAAGCACGTCTAGCACCGCGCAGGCTGTTTTCGCTGTGAACCTATGCATGTTCCCGCCATCTTCCGGGTACAAAATCGAGGCGTTGCATGGTGCGTTTAACGTTGAATCCATCTTCACTTTTGCTAGTCGCGTTTTCGGATCTTTCACTGCAATTGAGATCATATATAAGACCAATCGATTTAAGTTTACATACATTATCATGAAGGGTCTAAAATCAGAGACTATTATATATTTGCTTTGATTGGTAACACTGTGGAACGGTTTGACTAGTAAGTATATCAGATGACAAATAGCAGAACTTGAATATGCAAAAAAAAAAAACACTTTTTCATTCGGGCAATTTCATTATTCACCATTTATAGGAATTCCCACTAAGAGCACATAATCTTTTACTAAATTGGGATTGGATCTTCCAGATAAGACATTAAAGTCACTTCCTTTTGTGAATACACATCCGGATATCTAATTACCAAAGATTAACTCCAAGATATTAATAGCAAACAAGTTTCATAGCTCAAAAGATTTCTTGGAATGAAAGTTAGCTTACTTGGAGCATCAACGACCCAATCATACGACTTGATGTGCATTGTACCAAAGAGGAGCTTGCTAAAAACCGTCATCCCTGGATGGTTATGAAGAGGAATAACCCCAGAAGGCGGCAAACAGAAAATCCCAATCTGCGATATAAACCCTAACAACGATTACTTATACCACAAGAAAGAAACAATACAAGCGAGAGTATGGTTAGCGAAATTACCGAGAACTGATCACATTGGTGTAGATGCAGATACGTTATTGGTGGCGAAGACCCATTTCCTAATCCGGCGTTTGGTCGGAAATACGGCATGGTCGGAGTTAATCCGACATCCTCTGGTTTCATATTGTCTATATTTTTATAATCAAAATCCAATCAGAAGAACCCCAAAAAAAAACACGAAACGCAAAAAAAAAAACAGATTTTTCATACCAAGGATTTGTCGTAGTTGCTGGATTTTATCTTCAGACGGAACAATTCCAGGACCACCATCAGAGAACACTTCCTTGCAGGTATTAAACAGCCGCCGCACCGCCGTTATCTCATCCTCCGGAGAAGAATCAGTCTTCTTCCGTCGCCACGTCATCATCATCTTCTTACTCTTCTTCCTAATATTCTTCTTCTTATTATTATGAGGCGAATTGACGGAATTGGGATTAGAGTTCTTAGCTTTGCATTGATTCTTACTCGAAATCAATTCCAAAACGTCTTTCTCTGCTTTCATCTCAAACCCCATGAATCTCACAAACCAACCAAAGAGAAAGACAGAGTCTGAATCGTAGAATGGATTAAAAGTAGAACGAATGAGATATAAAACAGGGGGAAAAAAAAAGGAAGAAAGAAAAGAGAAGATAGAGAGATACCATTATCGAGACAAAACCAGGGGCCCTTCTTTTCCTTCCTATGGGCTGTGTTTTTTTCAAACAGCGGATTCTTTTTTTATCCGTTTCGGTCTTCGCAAAGGGGCAAATATGGAAACAAATATTTATTAAAAAAATTATTTATATAGTTCCCTTGCTCTGTTTTGTCGGTTTAAAACTTGGTTATTGTAAACCGGAAATTCGGGTTTTTTACTTTTTTTTAACAGAGACCTCGCGAAATTGTTGATTTTTCAAACATAATGTTTTAACAAAATAAATTATTGATTCATCTTATATAAATTCCCACAGATATGATGTAAAAAGGATACTAATTAATGTAAACTATTTCTTTATCTTAAGGATGGTTTTGTGTGTTTTCTTTCATTGAAAGCATTCGTATGTATATGCTTTAGAGAAATGTCGGGTTTGGCCCTGGAATTTTTTTTTCCCCGGGTTATAAGGGAATGCAAGTAGAGAGTACTAGGAATCTTTGTTTTTGTTATTATTCTATTATTATTTTCTTTTACATTTGCTATATATATACATTATTTTATTTTTTTGCCTTCAGATCATATGCTTTGGCAATGTAGTCTTTTATTTATTTATTTCAGATCTTTGACAATAAGGCTATAAACAACATCCCGGTATTGCACGCCAAATCGGTGTACGCTGATTATATATGATTTCAACTTCGCTGAGATATATTAAATCAAGAAACAAATATTATTATACTTCTTTGAAATCTCGAATACTCATCGCCATCCGCCCCTTTTTAGCACGTTTTAAAGAAGAAATATTTGATGGTTGGATTTTGGTTGTTTGAAGCAACTAAGGACTAGCTAGAGCTAATTGATACCCAAAAAAAAAAAAAAATTTGAAGAGGTAATGTATTTTAGTAGTTATATTGTATTCATTCTTGATATTTGTAAAAATCCCAACCCATATATTATTAGCGTTTGAAATTTTCGATTTTTTATTTTAAAAAATTAAATAATCCACGTTAGTTTCATAATCAATGTCTTAAATATTAATCAAAATATCACCAAAAAAAAAGAATTAATTTGCTGAAATAAAAGAAGAGAAAGAGAAGTCATCACAAAATGCAAATGTAGTAGTACAAGAATCAGCTATATTCGCTCACTCTTTATATATCTCTTTTCCATAACACAAAAACAAACAAAAAAATAAACCTTCCCAAATAATAACGTTTTTCATTTTCACCCCCTTAAATAGTTATTTCCTGAACTAGATAGAAGACAAAAAATCAAAATGTTGAAAAAAGTTGTCTTTGATTAAGACATTAGTAAGAAAAAAAAAGAAGGGAGAGGGGGGCCGTTCTAACAGCGTCTTCCGACTCTGCAATCAAGTGCTCCTGCGTATTTGGTCAGCTTAGAAACAGCTAATCCATGTTTCGGTTTAATCATTTGTTGCCTCGTGTGATCACATTTGAAATGAGGATTCCCTGATTGTCTGAAATATGCTCCGTTCATGAATATATCTTTCTCAGATCTCCAGTTCCAGTGTTTCCACTCCTCCTCTGAAGCATAATCTCTCTTTGTCACCTACATCCAATTGATTTTTTCACAAGTTTACAATTTGATCATACCCCAAACTTTTGTTTAATGCAATGTAACAACCCATTTTTTTTTTCATTTTTTCAGTTACCTCTCTGTAATGAGGTTTGTGTGGAGGAGCTATGAATCGGTTTCCATGGCTGAGAATCGTCGGACCTTGACTACCTCCGATGGCGTAAAGCTCCCAATGAGTGTAGTCATTGTTCACAACGTGAACAAATCCCCATCGGATCCTTGGCATCCTCTGCACTAGTCCTTTCCCAAAATGGTTATAAGCCACTGTTACTTGCATCTTCTTATCCGCTTCATTCGTGTTTTGCGCACCAAGCAACATCACCTACACAATCAAGCATGCCACACACACAAAAATAAATAAATAAACAAATGTCAGTGATAAAAATATAGCTAGAATCTAAAACTACATGGATAAGTTCGAGTGCTCACGTCGTTGTGGTGAGTGAAGTGAGAATTAGAGATTGTAATGCCAGTGGATCCAACAATGGCATCAATAAGTCCATCTTGACATTTCGACATCGAAATATGGTCAAGCCAAATGTTAGACGAACCATAGATCGATATACCGTCTCCATCGGCTCTAGTTCTCATTCCAAAATGGTCTATCGAGTCACGGATCATACCACCACTACTCTCGGAAATGTGGTGAATGTGCAATCCATGTATGATGATATTCCTCACAAACTGCATCGTGATCCCTGCGCCATGCGCGATATGGACATTGGCTCCACGCGCATCGATCGTCTTGTCGCTATTAACCAGAAGCTCTTGGTTTAACCTAATGCTCATATCGTTCTTGAAAATGATCCATAGAGGTTCCTTCTGAATCACGGCGTGACGCAATGTCCCTGGTTTAGGGTTCACCATGTCGTCGTCGAGGTTGCTTGTAACCACGTAGATGCGTCCATTTTTTCCTCCGGTCGTCCTGTGGCCGAATCCACGGACGCATTTGACAAGCTTCTTACGACGCTTTGCCCAATCCGTACGGCAACGCCAACATTTGTCTATCGGGTTACTTGCGGTACACGGTCCCTTAAGCTTACTCCATTTTCCTTTTCCTTTACCTCTTAGGCTCCGTCTCGTGCTGTTCGTCGAGCTTCCGGGCATTTCAATAACTTCATTTTCCACCTCTTCAGGCTTCGCGCTGCCATCTTCCTCGGTGACCGTAACATCAGTAGAGTTGCTGTGTACGTACATATATACACACGAAACCAAACACAAGAATCAAGCATTGCTAATGTTTTTTTGGGTTCAAACTCAAATATAAAAACTTGACTTACTCGTAATGACGTTCGTGAAAGTGATCGACGACTTCGTAAGGATCAGAATGATAAGCCTGAAGAGTGAATTCTCGGGCCTCATCGGCTCGTTGCGACCAATATTCGTCCAACTCAGAAATGTTGGCTCGTATGGTCGGAATCAGACCGGCAATACAAAACATAAACATCAACTTTAACAGCCTAGCCATCTCCATTTTGCTAATTTATCTGTTCTCTCTAAAATAACAATTTTATATTAAAATATAAATATTTTTTGTTTCCTTTGTTTTCGTAAGGGGTTAAGATTTAAATGGAGAATCACTAAGCTTTCAACATGGCTTTAGGTTGTTTTTCTGTTGATTATGTTTTTTTTTTTTCTTTTCTTTGAAAGCCTAAAGCCTTTAGATGATGAATCGTACTGCGAATTTTTAGAAACGTGAAGGATTGGTGTTTAAATAAACTTGATTAATAAGTAATCTCCAATTTTAGGAATTTACCGCCAAGGATGGAGAGCCGTCATTGTTTATCTGTGGACAGTTTCTATGTTTTTATTTCTCAGAATATTATTTTTAGCTCCCAATTTATTTTCTTTGTTTAAGTTTTATCTACGATAAAAATAGGATTATGTAAAATCTTTCGAACTATATCATATTTTGGATATGTTTTCCTTATTCTATTATTTCAACTAATTTTTTTGTAAACTACTGGAGATGTCGTGTTTCTTTGTTCATAAATGTCGTTATTTAGTATTTATTAATTTTTATAGTCTTTCACTTGAAAAATATTAATTAAGAAGAACAAAGAAGTGAATCTTTTATGGGTTGTGAAGCTTTACTAACATTTCATTCTCGTTTCAAAGTTCGCTAAATCAAAACTTAAGTGAGACTATTATATGTATATATAAATATATATATATATATATCTTTTAATGGAACTAATATTGAATATAAGGTTGTTTAATGTTAATGAATACAAATAGAAATATTATTCTCGATTGGTACCCAAAAAAAAGTAATAAAGAAAAAGATAAGAAGCGATCAGTGACACTATAAGAAAATACGTATTTTATAATTGCTAAAAAGTAAAAACTTTATAAAAAATACAAATAAATTAAATTTGATTTGGACTCGTTAATTATATTTCCAACATTTTTCTAAGAACATAATGTTGCTAACATTTTCAAAAGAACTTCATGAGACTTTGATTCGTTTTTACAGACAAATTTTAGCTTTCAAATGTTCCAAAGTTTCTTGGTTCAATCTAAAATGGTGAGTATTTGCTTCCTTCTTGTTAGAAGCAAACTAAAAGAAAGAGACAAAATTCTATTTTTGGCAAAAGAATTAAAGAAGACACAATTCTATGTATATTTATAAAGGAAAAATGCTTATTTCTCAATCTTCAAACCAATTATAGAAAAACAACTATTATGCTTGTTGATTACTTCCTTCCCAATTCACTTCTTTATTCTTTTGGTTTTTATTCTCATATCATATGCCTATGATCTTTGCTGAAAATATATCGGCTAATTACTATATATATATATATATTCATCAATCATTATGGGTGTACATACAATATACATTATAAGAATTCCTATCACCGATTCAAAGATATTTTGGTGGCATCTTGTACTGTATATATCTTATTTGATTAGAATAGGTCATAAAATATACAATAGGCTGCATATTATATAGGGTGCATAAAAAGGCAGTTACTTTGTTATTTTAATTTTTATTTAAGTGTCTAAGGTAAGAAAAAACCAAAGCCTATAGCACTAAAGTACTGTTGGGGCATATTTAGCTCTTCTTTGTTCATGCAAAAGACAAATTAAACAGCCTTTTTTTATCTTTTGTTTTGTTTTTTCTTTTGGTGGGGAGAAATTAAAATGCCAAAAAAAAAAAATTCAAAGAAAATGCTTATTGCAGTTTTTGGGTTTATGATAAGTTTAGGCAAACCCAACTCTACAAGAATATTAGTTGGGAAGCAAAAATTGTCTTTTAATAAAAAAAAAAGGAAAATTAAATTTAACCGCAGAGTTTTTTCCCCAAC
This sequence comes from Eutrema salsugineum, assembly GCF_000478725.1. Classification (NCBI taxonomy): domain Eukaryota; kingdom Viridiplantae; phylum Streptophyta; class Magnoliopsida; order Brassicales; family Brassicaceae; genus Eutrema; species Eutrema salsugineum. Next base: position 4,976,009 of record NW_006256829.1, on the reverse strand, counting down.
AAACCCAGACTTTAATCCTTCTGATCAATGTTTCCCTTTGAAACAAAAATTAAAAACAAAAATTCCATTGTGGAATCAAACACCTTGAAATTCAAGTGTTCTACATTTGAACAAAAGAAAGAAAAAGCCATCGACTTTACCCATATATATGCCATAAGATCAAACAGTTTCTTTCCATAAATTTGAAAGGAACTGTTTAAATCGATTTTTTTTTCAGATCTTTCTTTGTTTGTTTTTGGTTTTTTATTGTATGGAATTAAAAAATTTCAGACAATAAAAAACCAATTGTTAAATTTGATATAAAAACAAAATGATCTCTTGGCTTGATATCTACCATGTTGTTTCAGCAACAGTTCCTCTCTATGTTTCAATGTTCTTAGGCTACCTCTCTGCAAAAAATCTAAAGCTTTTCTCACTCGAACAATGCGCAGGCATCAACAAATTTGTCGCTAAATTTTCAATCCCTTTGCTTTCTTTCCAAGTAATCTCCCAAAACAACCCTTTTACAATGAGCCCTAGACTCATTCTCTCAGACATTCTCCAGAAAATCTTAGCCGTTGTTGTATTCGCCGCGGTTTTAAGATCCTGGCATCCAACAGGAGGAAGAGGAGGAAAATTGGGTTGGATCATAACCGGACTATCTGTATCCGTGTTACCAAACACTCTCATTATTGGAATCCCAATCTTAAGTGCCATCGATGGAGATGCAGCTGTGAACTTCTTGGTGCAGATTGTTATGTTGCAGAGCTTGATTTGGTACAACATCTTACTTTTCTTATTCGAGATTAATGCCGCGAGGACTATAATATCTTCTGGAGCTTCCATAGAACACAGAGGTAACTAATTTCTTCATTTTTTTTTCGATAACGAACCTCCTTTAGCATTTACCATAATTAAACATGGGTTTCTTGTAAAACAAGGCAATGAAGAAGCTGATATAGAACAAGAGCCAAAAGAAGAAGAAGAAGAAGCAATAGTGAGAACAAGATCTTCTGGAACTGGGAAGATTCTATTGAAGGCTTGGAGAAAGTTTATAACCAATCCTAATACATACGCAACATTGGTCGGATTAATCTGGTCTGCTTTACATTTTAGGTGAAAAAAATCTATCCTATATATCTGATTTAATCACTGTTAAATCGACTTACACATCTGATGGTTCAATCTTTATCATCTTGCATGTCTAGGCATTTCTTCTTTTTCTCTTTTCAAAAAGAAAAGCGATAACCTAGTAGTGCTTCTTCTATTTTAAGCTTTTTGTCTGATCATTCTTAGGCATGTACAAACTCAACTTTTTTCTTTTAATAATCAAAATGGATAGTCTAGTGATATTTCCACCTATGAAGATTTTTTTTTTTTGGTTAGTTTATAACATCAATTGTGACTCATGCTTGTTTTTTCCCTCTACATAGATTGGGATGGAAATTGCCTGGGATGATCGATAAATCAATACATTTGATATCTGATGGAGGCTTAGGAATGGCCATGTTCAGCTTAGGTAATCTCTCTCTCTCTCTATACATATATACTGTAAAAGCCATTTCACAATTAACTAACACAAAATATGAAACAGGTCTTTTCATGGCATCACAAAGTAGTATCATAGCATGTGGAACAAAAATGGCGATTATAACAATGCTCCTTAAGTTTCTATTAGGTCCTGGTCTTATGATTGCTTCTGCGTTTTGCATCAGACTACGAAGTACTCTCTTCAGAGTCGCAATATTACAGGTAAAAAAAGTTTAAATGAATTACTCATTAACAAAAACTATAACTAATTTGTTGGAATTAGGAGTAATCAATTATTAAAGTTCCTATTTGGCTTCTAATTTATTGTGTTGCAGGCTGCATTGCCTCAAGGGATCGTGCCATTTGTTTTTGCAAAAGAGTATAATGTTTATCCGGAGATCGTTAGTACGGGGTAAATAAATTGTAATTTGATTATTATTATTATTATTTTTTTCATCTATTTCTGATCTTCTTCTTTTTTTCAAAATCTATTTCTGATCTTTGTTATTTTGCTTTTTTTCAGGGTGATAATTGGAATGCTAATAACCTTACCAATAACTTTGGCATATTATTTTGTGTTGGACCTATGAATATGACATGCATTTTGTTTTATATATAATCAAGAGGTTTTTATTTTTGTTCGTAGTTATATTACATTTTAGGCCATGAGGTTTTGAGATGGTGATTGATAGAGCAAATTTCACGCATTCTCTTTATCTATATATTTTGAATAATTTTCTCCCGATATTAAATATAAATTTATGAATGAAGTTCTTAATCTAGATGCATATAAAAGTAAATGATCTACATCTATAACAACATCATCTTAAGAAAGATTAATAACAGATTGTTAAATATGTAGAATAATATCTAAACCAGAATTTAATAACAATTCAGATGTTGATCAGATAATTTATAGACAGAGTCAAAGAAAGACTCAAAACGAAAAAAAAAAAAACAATTTACATATGTACATATAAATAAACAAAAAAAAAGAACTTTGTGGTGGAAGCAAAAATATTACAGAACCCCCGCCTGCGTACCACGCAATGAAAATGGAAAAGGCCACTAAAATAAACTAAAGGAGGAAAATCAGACAAATTAAAAAAAAATTCCTTGGTGAATGGGGAATAAATGAATCGACGGTTGTAAAAAGGGGAAAATAATATCGATCCAACGGCTAAAATATTTTTGCTTGATAAGCAGGAAAAAAAAATGAAGGGATTTAGGGTTCTCTTCTTCCCCTTATATACATTTCACACCTCATTCACCAGAAAGCCATATTACTATTCTCTGCTCTTTCGTCTTATTTATCAACTTCTTCGATTTTTCCAGAAACAATCATGGCTAAAGGTCCAGGTCTCTACACCGAAATCGGCAAAAAAGCCAGAGGTACTCTCTCGAATTTTTTTCATCTATTTCTCTGAGGTGAATGTGACAGTGTCTTGACATTCGTGGTTTTCGTAATCGGATTTGCTGCTGGTTTGTGGTATTTGCTGAGATTCGTTGAATTTAATAGGTTTCTCAATATTGGTCTACTTCACTTTCTTTTGGTCGCGCTTAGGTTGTCGAAATTTGTGGATGCATCCTTAGTCTTGGTGTTTATGAGCTGATTGATAATCGTTTCCGTCGATTTATGCTCCATTTCGTTTAATTCTTATAGATAAAACGAGTTAGTTCGATTGATAATGCCTGGGTCACTCGTTATATAGCTGTATTCGAAAATTCTTCGTGGATCTGGAAAATGTCCATCTATGTACAGAACCTGTCTCATGTCTATTCGAATCAGCTATTAGATTTTTGTTTGTTGAATGAGTTTCGAATCTTAAGTGTCTGATTGTTGCTCTTTTTTCCTTCGATTCGATTGCAGACCTTCTCTACAAGGACTACCAAGGAGACCAGAAACTCAGTATCACCACATACTCTGCATCTGGTGTTGTAAGTTTTCTTATTAGATATCAGTTCTTGATACTTATCTTTTGCTGCCTGCAGAAATTTTGAGTTTCATTGTTAGTGTCTGAGACGAGATTTACGTTATTACTAGTCATCTGTTCGGATTAAACTTTGCTTTTATCTCTCGAGATTGAGCTCTTACAGCTTTCAAAGTTTGTGTGAAATTTCAAAGTTTGTGTAATTTGCTTTTCATTTGATTCACCGAATATCATGATTCATGAACTTATCTCCTTTGCTGTGTTACCTACTTGTTATGATTTTTAGGCGATCACCACCAGTGGAACAAACAAGGGAGACTTGTTTTTGGCTGATGTAGCTACTCAAGTGAAGAACAAGAAATTCACTGCTGACATCAAAGTTGCTACTGATTCTTCTGTAAGCATACTTACCCATTAATCATCCCCAATAACTTGTATAATATGTCTTTTTACTTTAGCATGTTGATTTCTGCTAGAGTATTCACTTGACAATCTGTTTGTAAATAATTTGCAGCTTCTCACGACTTTTACCTATGATGAGGCTACCCCTGGATTGAAGGCAATCCTTAGCGCCAAGTTGCCTGATCAGAAATCTGGCAAGGTAATATATGAATAACTTCATTGAGTGTTATAGTTAATAGTTGGTTATATAAAAAATCTGTATTGTAACCATTGTGGCTTTCTCTTTTAAACAGGTTGAGCTGCAGTACTTGCACGACTACGCCGGTATCTCCACCAGCGTTGGATTGACAGCAAACCCGATTGTCAATTTCTCCGGTGTGGTTGGAACCAATGTCTTGGCTCTTGGTGCCGATGTGTCATTCAACACCGAGTCTGGCAATTTCAAACATTTCAATGCTGGTTTCAGCTTCACTAAAGACGATTTGATTGCTTCTCTTACTCTGTAAGTACCTCCAATGATCAAACCACCTCATTATATGCAGTTGTTAATTTTATAGTGTTTTGATCTTTTGTGGTCTTTTGCTTTTGTTTTGGAAGGAACGACAAGGGCGAGAAACTGAATGCGTCCTACTACCACATTGTGAACCCGTTGAGCAACACAGTGGTTGGAGCTGAGGTTAGCCACAACTTCACGACCAAAGAGAACGCCATAACCGTCGGGACACAGCACGCTCTTGACCCCTTGACCACAGTGAAGGCACGCGTGAACCATGCTGGTGTAGCCAACGCACTGATCCAACACGAGTGGCGTCCAAAGTCTTTCGTCACCATTTCTGGAGAGGTTGATTCTAAGTCGATCGAGAAGAATCCCAAGTTTGGGTTTGCTCTCGCTCTCAAGCCTTGAAGAGAATCCAAATGGGGCCCCCTTGGAAGGGTAGCATAGTTATTTCATCTTCTTCGTCTTCTAATCTTTGGACTAATTTCTGTCTGGTTTGCTTTACAAATCTTTCATTTGTTCCTTTTTTAAAAATCGGTGTTGGGATTTGTAGAAATAAGAAGAAAAAAAAATACTATTAAAAGGATCGTCTTGAAGATGAACCATTAAGATCCTTTTCCAGTTTTCCTTATTATCTGTCGCTCTTAATTTTCTGCTCTGCTAAAAAACTCTGTTCCACTCGATTTGATTTTCGAGTTCTTTAGTGGATTTTCTGAGAGATTTTTCACTGGTTCAGTTTTATTTTGCTTCTTTAATATGTTGTCGCAGGAGATTTGATTTTGTCCGATTTGTTTCAGTCCATTACTTTTGTTTTTTTTTTGTATGCTTTGGCTTGTACACAGTGGGTCCACGTTCATTTGAAATGTCCGAATCTATTAAGAAATATTCTTCATATTTATTTCGGTCCAACTCTTCTTTATCACAAATGTGTTTGAGATTTGTCTTTCGTATATTATAATTTTTCGTTTAGTTTGATGTGCTTCCATGTTTTTGAAGTATTAATTTTTTAAAAAGATGAAGGAAATATGAAGAATATTTCTTATTAGATTCGAACATTTCAAATGGACGTTGAATGAGTCATTTAAAATACAATAAATTAAAACGTGACAAGAAGAGCATAATCTATGAATTTTAATCGTATATGAATATCTTAAAACATTCTGAACCAATTATCTCCACAGTAGATATATTTTTTTTTTGTTTCATACATCTTTTATTTTTGGTTGAGCTCATTATTTGATTAAATAATAATTTTTTATGAGTTTAGTAATAAAGTAAACTGAAATTAGAGCTAAATGAAAGAAGAAATTTGAATGATTAAATATCTGAGTTTCTTTGATCTCGAACAAAAAGTAAATTACGAATTCGATGTATTTTGAGTTACCAGCCCCGGCCCATTTTGATCTTAGTGGTAAGAAAAAACTATAATTGGAAAGAAGATAGACTAAGCCTGTAAAAAGCATCAGTTTCGATTATCTTGGCCAAGACAGGAATACACTGTATCGGATCGAAGCAACAATTGTCACAAAACACATTGTTCTCAAACAGAAGAGTACGCATGATTGGAGGCAAGAGTGAACTTTTTTTTTTTTTTTTTAGAAAAGAGTGGTTCTATAATACGAGGTAGAAGATGAAAATGCAAAGATTATAATCCAAACTATCTAAATTACATGACGTAGTAGATACAATCCAGATAAAATTCTGAGCGAATCAATAGAAAAAATATGTCGGCAAAAACAAAAGCTTAGTTAATGCCTAACGACGACGAAGGAAAGGTTTTTTTTTTCTTACATCAAAGAGAAAATGTTAAATGTCTACTCTTATGTCGAGATCATTAAACAAAAGGAGAAAATGAGCATCAAACGGATTCGAACTAGAATTTTCAGACATGACCATCTATGCTACGATCACCTTTTGAAACTGTGGCCCATTTTTTTCCATATAATGTGGCCTAAAGCCAATGTTTTACATGCTTTAAAGGAGGGACGAGCCTGGATAAAAGCTTTGAAACCTTATAGGCTTTCTTTGTTTGGTCCACGCAAGAGCTATGTAGTTGCTCCTTTCGGCTTTGGAGAAGGAATCTGATGTCGATAAGGCGAAGAACCATGTTGACCATGAGGACTAGACAGAGTCCGAAACACAGGTTGCTGATGCCCGTTTCTTGATCCAAATCCGTTTCCTCCCTGAGATCGACCGGACCCATTTTTCAAACGTTCGGCTTGCATTGTCTGAAAGTAGTAAGAAGAGCTCGCCATGTCTTTGAGATGCGGAAGTGGTTTAAGTGCTTCCACAACATCACTCATCTTTGGCCTAATCTTGGGGTCACGGCTAAGACATTGAGCAGCAAGCTGAGTCACCTTTTGGGATCCTTTGATTGAGAAATGGCCCTCGAGCCTTGGATCAAGTAACCGGTAAAACCTTCTTTTGTCAAGGAGATGTGGTCTTGCCCATTCCACTAAGTTGTGCTCACCGTTTGGTCGGTTTTTGTCCATAGACCTTCGTCCGGTCAGCATTTCAAGCAGAACCACCCCGAAACTATATACATCGCTCTTTGATGTCAAGTGACCTTATTTAAGGAATTAAATGGGAAGCAAATCAACAAAAGTGTAAACATTAAATATTTCAAAGCAAAGGCAATAGATGAAGCCAAAGGAGACTCACCGGTCATTACATACTCGGGAGCAGCATAGCCATATGTACCCATAACTCGAGTAGAGACATGGGTTTTGCCTTCATCAGGAGCATCTTTGGCAAGTCCAAAATCTGATAGTTTTGCATTGTAGTCCTGAAAATGGAAATTATTGATTCCAACTGTTAGAGGCTAAAGAAGAAGAAGGTAAGTATACGATACAGATGGTAAGGAATAAGATACATACTGTATCAAGTAAAATGTTTGATGTTTTGAAATCTCGATATATAACAGGTTTCAAAGCCTCTTCATGGAGGAAACTGAGACCTTTTGCAGCACCTAATGCAATCTTCATCCGGATAGCCCAAGGAAGAGGTAACGACCCTTTAAACATGATAAGCACGGGAATTGCAAGGTAAAGATTAAACATTGAAAACTTAAAAATGGTCTATGAATATACGAGGTTATGGGTTTACATACTTCTGAAAAGGTGATTCTCCAAACTTCCTCGAGGCATAAACTCGTAAACAAGCAGCCTTTGATCATCTTCGATGCAATAACCGACCAGCTTAACTAGATTTGGATGAAGAAGGTTACCAAGGAAATTAATCTCCGCCTGCAATTGCAACAAGCAGGAACACATATTAAAAGGGAAACTGATATAAAGGATTATGCGGTAAGTGATAAGAAACAGAAGAAGAAAAGGTATCTTACAAGCCATTCTTTGTGACCTTGAAGTCCATCAGGATTTAAGGTTTTGACGGCTACAGTAAGCCCAGTACCGGGTTTAACAGGAGCAGTCCCGTTTTCTTCGATCCATCCTTTGAAGACACAACCAAAACCTCCTTCTCCAAGAAGAGACTCCGGTCTGAAATTTCTAGTAGCTAGCTTAAGATCATTGAAAGTAAACTTCCTCAGGTTAGAATAAAGCTTAAGTTCTTCGCTGATCATTGGAGTGGATGAAGAGCTTTCTGCATTGCTAGTTGTTGTTGTGGAGGAAACTGGACCAGCTGGTTGATCATTTGATTTCTCATTTGCCGATTTACTTTCCATTGTTGTAGCTAAAACAAAAGCAAAAAACAAAATCTTTAGAAGATCCCACAAAACGCAGCTTCATTGAGAAAGTAAGATGTAATCAAATAGATAAAACTCCAAACACAATCAAGTTTCAAATTAACCCTAACTCCATGTCCCTAAATCTGGAAACAAAGAACCTTAAAGGGTACATCATAAACATCACGTGAACTTTGCACAAATTGTCAAAGAAAAACCCTAGATGGAAACATATACAGTTGGAAAACAAATATATGATTTTCATTTTCTCAATTCAAAGGGAAAGTCTGCTTAGCTAAAAAAGAAACCCTCTCTCGAAACTCGAATTTTCAGAAACCAAAAGGGAAAAAATAAGATGAATTAATATACCGGTGCTGGTAGTGCCATAGAGAGAAGAAGAAGCATCAACATCTGATTTTGAAGGTATGCAACCAATCATAAACCTAAATTTGACCCAACACCCACTTGCTTCTCTTTCTTCTTCTCCTAAATCTTCGCCTTCACAGTTATCACCATTGATTTTCTTCTTCTTCTTCCTTTTGTTCTCACTCTCGTTAGATTTCTCCGATTGCCAATTCTCTTTAGCTGTAACAGCATCAGCATCGCCCAAACCCATCTCACCAACACAGACAAAGAATAAAAAGAACACAGAGATGATTTATTTGATCAGACCACCATAGTTTTTTGGAAGAAAACCCCTCATTTAAAAACAAGAGAAAAAGTAGTGATTTTCTGATAAAAGCAGTGAGATTCACTGGGAATGGATCAAACCCCAAGTCACGGAATTTTAGTCAAAAAGGGGAATTGATGTCTGCGGAGAGAGAGAGAAGATGTGCAGAGGAGAAGAGTAGACTGGGTAGAACGGGCAAAGAGGAAATTATGAAGCAGCAAAAGTGATATTTTTTTCACATGTGCTTCTACAGTAACAAATATACACATTTCGTATAAAAAAAATAAACAAATTTAATCACCGATGTACATTAATTAATCACTTCATAATTGATTATTAACATTAGTTATTCTTGGTTACAAATCTCCTGGATTTGTGTTGGATGTGTTTTATTTTGTCTGGTTGGAACCAATTATCAACACTTATTAATATTATTCTCTGGGAAAATAAAAGGTACGAATCAAATTCCATTTCATTTTAAATCTTTCTTCTTTTTCGGCATACGTGCCTCCAATTAATATCATTTTTTGTTTTAGGAATCGTAATGGAAAGGTAAATGACTAATAAAAGCTTGGAAATTTCCAATATTGGTTAACCAAAAAAAGAACTGTTTAAAACAAAACAATTAACGATTCTGAGACAAAAACAATTAACGCTTTTTTTAGCTCTTTACTCAATTAGGAAAAAAAAAAATGAAAAAAACCAAAATTTTTGTCCAAAGAGGAGATGGATTAAGAAGAATAGACGACAGCACACATCCACTTTGTTGGCTTTTATTAGCTTTTTTCATTAGAATTATAGTTTTTGTGGAAGGGCCAGAGTTTGACAAGACGCTCGAGCACGGCGGCACTTTTAGAAAAGTAACCGGAGAAGCCTGCCGGAGTTGACGGCGGAGGGAAATCTTCGGCCGGCATTGCAAATGGGCGTATCATCTTCTCCATTGTTTCGAGGGTCAAACAAGAACCAACTTCTTGAAGCCTCTCTGGTCCCATTATCGGAAGTGTGTGTTCCCGGAGTAATGACTCAGCTTCCTCGTCCTTCTTCTGTCGTCACAAACTTATATTTTTAAAAAAGGCTTTTTTAATCAATAAAAAAAGCAACGGTGTACGTAGTTTTTCAAAATATCTAGCCATACTCAAACACCAATCCAAATTATACGCTTTGGGATTAATCTAGCTTTTGATTTGGGTTTTTCCCCACTTATAAAAAAAAAAACCAAATACCCAAGAAGAAAGAGTGTAGTTACTCTTTGCTCTTTACCTCTAAGGGAGACAAATCTGCGCCACGGCTAAATGTAAGTTCGATCCTGAATCGTTTCGGGTCTTCCAGAGATACCTGCAGAAAACATTTTATAGGTTTCAATGTCTGGTTTCAGGCACGAGTAAGTATAAAGACTTGAACGCATGAGTTGGAGAGGAAAGGCGGGTGCATTGTAAAACCTCGGTGTTCTCGAACAGTCTTAGGACAATGTAGCTCATGTAATCAAGTTCTTTGGTTTTACAAAGGCGTTCCAATGCGCTTTGGCAGACGAGACTTTCTTCTCCTTGAAGAGACTCGTCGAGGTTACAATACCGTAGAACATTCATCAGAGAATGAATATGTGATTCCTGTCAATCGTTTCATCGCAGAAAAGTCATGAATAAATGCATCCACATGTTTCACTGAAAAACAAGCTAGTCGCGTGATCTAGCCATAAATCAAACTCTAATCCCTAGAGCCTCTATATATGTCAATAGTTTTTATTTATTTTTGCCAGCCGGATGCTTGCATGTAGCAGAAAATCAGGAATTTGTAAGAACGAGACCAAATGGAAGAAGGAACTCACAGATGTGAAGTAAAGCCGTGTCCTCACATGACGTTCGGGCGTCATGACATTTGCATACCTAAAGGTAACACGATAAATCAGTGAAATTAAAAGATATAGGAAATATAATGTCACTTATAATATAATAGTAGGAATAAAAAGACTTTTCGGTTACTTTGGATCCAGTCGGTATTTGGTTTCTTTATCATCATCTTCATCTTTATTCTCTCCAGTGCTGGGCCGCCTCAACTCATTGCTTTTAATGAAAAGTTTTGGTTGACTATATCTATCCTCCTTTCTCGACGAATATAATGACACTGAGACTTGGTCTTGACTGTTCTTCAGTTCAGCAACACTCATGGCCTCTTCTCGAGTATTCCTCAAGTCAATCAAGATTTTACCCAGCAAGCGACGAGCAATCTTAATTTTTTTTAAAAAAAAAACAGAAAGAAAAAAAATCAAACGGTAAGCTATGAGATCATCTGAAATAATCATGGATCCTAAGGAGATTCCAAAGAGAGGAAAATAGGCATTAAATGCCTTTGTGGGAGTTAGAATGCCACGTTGATCGAGGAACCCACCTTTGAACCTATTTTGAGCTTTTGCTGTGGATTGATTCCATACTCATTCGGGATTACACCATCTGCAAGTAACTGCAACCACACAACACACAATCAACACAATCCATGATCAAAATGCAAAATAGATATGTACACTTCGTAAAGGCACAGTTTGAATCTGGAAATCTAGGACGCATGGCTCAGTAGTCGGTAGTAAAGTAAAATTGTCTCACCAAGACAACTGTAGAATGGTACATTGAGAAATACCATTGAAGTTTCAGAAAAAGGAACATAAACTTCAGTCTCTAAATTCAGCTCATACCTGAGCAACTTTAAAGAGTTCGTTTAGTCCTTTCAGGTCGAGATGAGAATTATGTAACAAGTCGTACCTGGTATTGACAACACATTGCACGATATTCAGAATAGAGAAATTAAAAGCTAGGATAGATTATAATAGACTGAAACACAATGCTTACTTGCACGAATCGTAAACATCAGGAATCTGCGTTATGTCAAACCGGCTGCATTTAATTCCAACGATCAGTGCTACTCAAAAGAAACTCATGCAGAAAATAAGCATGAGAAATCGAGAAGCATTAGTAAATTAAATATGGCCATACACTTACTCTCTTCTTTCGTTGTAGAGGTCCCTTTCGAGTTTTCTCCACCGAGCATACATCAAAAGAAATCCCTCACTACCACAGGGTAATCCAGCAGCAATCCGACCAACGTCAATGTTTGACTTGCCAAGGGCCTTTGCTTGATCATAGGGAGGGACTACATCATAAGCGCTAGGTTCAGTGAGATTCTCGTCTTCATCGTTTGCAAGTAGCCTCACTTGTTCAGTCACCTTTTTAGCTAGTTTTACCTAATTAAACAGACGAGTAACGCTGAGTATATACATTCTTGTGCTCTCAAATAAAAACACTAGATATTCCCTTTTATCCGGGGCTAATCGATGGAAGTTTACAGAAAAAATATGTGAGTACCAGTTTAGGTAGGTGCTCTTCAGCTTGAGGAGGAAGGCCAGCCCCATCAGTCATCCAAGGTAGTTCAGACGAGACGTAATCATGTAACATCTTTGTGCCGGCAGTTATGATCTCGTTCAATTGAGTCTGCAGTCAAATTAGGAAAATAATTCGAAGCTGTAAAGAATCACACATGATTGTTAATGTACATTCGAGAATACGACCCACCCTACTTTTCTAAGATGAAATTCATCTTGCATGAAAAAAAAACCACTAGTACAAACATCAGATGAGCAAGTGTATTTGAGATGCCTCTACTTAGCCACTTCATGAAGAAAAATTCGGGTATCTTGGAAACAAATCCAATCTAGAACGCTAACTACTGATTATTGGTTGATGCTTCAGACATGTACCAAATTGACTTTGATTCGTCTCATATCGGCTGAAGCCACAATCAAGTTGTCAATAAAGAAGAGGGGGGGGGGGAGGGGAAACCTTGGCCTCTTCCATTTCACTGCTCGCAGTATCAAGGCCATCCAACATAGAAGAGTCCTTGCTAACTAGAGAAACCTAGAAAAAGAAAGTAAGAAGTTTAATGGATATGACACTGCCAAGTAGTATACTACCTCTGTAAAAGAAAACAGCAAACCAGGATTGGGGTCAGCTGTCCTTCTAGGTCAAGCAGGCCTTTAGCAAAAGCTGCTGCAGACATCTGCAATCAGTGAAACTATATTCATATATTGATCTGGGGTAGTGCAACCGATGGAGAATATACAGAAGATTGAATTCAAGACCAAGTCCAGTGTAAATTTGTACCTGAACACGCCCCTCGTCAGAACTGTAAATTTTAAGGTCATGACGGTATGTACTATGGAGACGGAGCAAACCAGTACCTTCACCTGCAAGCATAGCCCATTTTGTTGTAAACCACTCAGATATAAAACTTATATTGATCAACAAAATGAATGAAATGTTTCAGTAAACTGTAAAAGACATATAGGAAGTAGATCAAGTTTCAGTCACCTGGATACATATTGTTTCGAAAATATCTACCAAGTTCTTCTGCCTGTGGGGAAAAAAAAATCAAGCAAACATCAAAGAATAGTTCAACCCCTTGTACTGATGTTAGATATCCTAACATAAAATACACCTCCATTAGCAATACCACTACTGAGGTTCGCAATGCATTTAATATCATCTTTACCTGCTTTCGACCAGCATGAGTTAAAACACCCCCATATTTCAGAACCATAAGAGCCTCCACTGGGCGTTCTTCTTCACCTTCACCATCACTTTTTGGTACTTTCACCCATTTCAACGGCTTTAGTTGAACCTTCCTGTATATACCTGAGAAATGTCCTCCCTGCACGTTTAGCACATCTATAACATGAGACAGAATTTGTAAAAGTTCCAAACATCCCTCCAAAAACTAAAGTAAAGCGTTCATTACAAGGACTATATTCGATAGGATATGGGACTGCATAAAGGATAAAGCTCGTAAAATGGAAAGAATCAGAGAAAAGGGAACGACATGGGACTGCACACCTCTTCAAGAACGGCTTTAACTTGCCGAAGCTTGTCAGCATGTTCAAGGTCTTCTGCATCACTATCACTTTCACCTGACCTAAAAATCAAACATATATACAGTAAGATAGTTACCAAACTTCATATCGTATACATCATTAGTAATGAATCATATTAGTCTATGCAGAAGAAGCTTCAACGGGAAAATTCATAAGAGTTCACAAGTAGAAAAAAAATAGCATATCAACGCCACTGTTTGGTTACTGCTAATATGTAATTAGGGAACCAGTTGGAATATATTTCACAGAAACATCAGGAGTGTTCCAACAATGAGGTATGCTCCTTCATTAAAGTTAGATTTCCTATCAATGAAATCCTTGGATCCACTGGCTCTTATAATTAGTAAGGAATTGTGTATCCGAGAGTACCACTCAGGCAAGAAAAATGATCATTACAGGAAGTGTAACTCAAGTCATAAGATCACTATGAGGGGTCTACCTTGTACGAGGAACTAACATTCTTGTGGCATCCAAAAGATCTTGCAGTTGGACGGCACTTTTAAGTTTTGTCTGCAAATAAGGAAAATATTGCACAGCATAAGAATATTGGTGTAGGAAGGACGAAGATGAAGATAGAAAATCCTGAACTACCTCAGCTCTTGGCTTTCCTCCATTGTACTTCAGCATCAGGTTTAACAATTTTTCCTCTGTAACTTTTAGTTTCACTTTCTGCTTCGGGGTTCTATCACCACTGTCAAGGGAAGTTAAACACAACTCAGAAAGTGAACATAAAGGAGTTTAGAGAGGACATGTGATCATATGCTAAAACATACTGCCGAACAACAGCAATAACACAGCGTAGCTCCTCCGACTGCCCAAATGTTCCAATGATGCCACTTCCTTGGCGAGTTAGACCTTCGTTAGAAGGAACAGGTTCATTGATCTTCCATGGCAGAATAGGAGGAATTGTCGAAGAAAGATGAGGAGCCTTTGCATCCAAAAACATTTTCCGTAGCACACAAGCAGCATCGTCGTAATACCTTACAATGAAAGAGATCGGGTGACATTTCTTACTAAAAGTCCAAATGAATGCAAGCTGCGAGTTTAAAAGGAGGCAGCACACAGGTGTCTAAGTTCACCTCAGCTTTCCAAGTTCAATAAAAAAACAAAATTAATGATCGAGTGTCCACTAGCTTATAGCCAAAATGTGTTTTCCTAGAAGACAAATTATGCTAAAAAAAACTCTAGAATTGAAATACACTCCATGAACATAATTTATTAAAGCTAGGTAAGCGGCAGCATACATTTTATGATTTGTAATTTTCCCTGCGAAGATATGACTGAAACAGTAGTCACAATGGAATAAAATTTCAGACTAGTATCTTACTTATAAGAGTTCTTTACAAAACTCCATCCATTTACGTCACAAACGTATGAGCTTCCCTCAGATCGTAAGAGATCAAATCCGCAGACCTGCAAACACGAAAATGATTCCACTAATGCATTATATCAGACAATAATTGCTTCTATTTTGCCTGACACCAAAAACATGTGTGTATGCTTGTGTTTTTATAAGAGGATAATTTGTACGTTACCAAACATTTAGTCTGAAAGCAGATTTTAACCATGGAGAAGTTAGAGTATCTTACAAGCAAACTAAGTAATCATTACTTCTGACTGATGACCCTGTAAGCAAGCAGTTAACATGGATTCTATTGTGGAAGAGAATATGAAAGAGAGCATTTAAAACAATTCAATGGTAGTTTACAATTCAGCTCAACGATTTCAATCTAAGCATTATGAAAGAATGAGGCATGTCTCCTTATTACTGCTGTGCAAATTAATTATGAGGCAATAGAACTCTGCAAGACACAGTGACAGCCAGATAATTGGAATCACAACATACCGCTTGCCTAAATGCAATGCAAACTTCTCTCGCCATTTGCTTCTCCGCAGGTGTAAGCAAAACTGGATACCTCACCTGTTCAACAAATATCAGTACCTGATCAAAATTTGAACATCAACGTTCTATAGAAAATAAGCTACGATTCCTCTTATATAATCGACAGCCTTTGGTACCCTGCTGACCATAGCTCCATTCTTCATTAAAAGAGGAGCCACGTAAGGTTTCATATGTTGAATGGTTTGGTAATGATCGACAGACTTACTTCCTTCCCATCCGGATTCCTCATGACTACACCATCAACAACCGGTGACTTTCTTGCTTCAGCGTGGGCATATTCGGGACCCACAGTGTAGACCTGTATTTCATGGTGGACTATCAGTCATACACTTATTAAAGCCAAGATTGAACCAAAATGTTATCCAGACAAACAACAAGCCATCAAAGCTATTCCAGCTGGCACATGGAACATATCCAATACATGAACAGTCAACAGAACATCATAGAACTTAAACACGGCAACTTTTGAAATTTAAGCGACCTGGATACCGACATGAGAATAAAACAGAATTAGCTTATCTAGAAACATCTAGATGGCATCAGAATCACAACCTTGACATCAGTTCCCCCAGTAGGCATAAACTCCTCATATATATAAGAACCTTCTCTCCTTACTCTTCTGACCTCAGGATGAAATTCACTTGACCGATTCCCAACCTGAAACAATAGCATGGATCAGAAAGATGATAGGGGTATTACAATGGTTAACCACAGGAATGTGCCACATATTCTTACAATAATATTCAACTAAACAGTTAAACCCTAGAGAAGCTAAGATCTGCAGAAAGATGCAGTACCTTTCGAAACAATTCTTTCATGCCTCCACCTGCTGAGCTAGGGTAGTATATCATAATACTATGGTCATCTCCTTTACAAGCAAAAAGAATGTCAATTATTAGCAGACAATAAAAAATATCTGCAAAGCAGAAAAACAATCGGGATCAAGGGTGATAGCCAAGAACTAGCGAGGAAGAAACTTTAGAAAAATCACTGTGTTACATTCCTGAATGGGCAACAAGCACTCAAATAATTTAAGATTCACCTACTGTTTACATACCGCGTATATGCAGAGGAAAGACTGAACTATAATATGAAATAAACTAATAAACCAAAAGTAATAACATTCCGGTGACACAGAATCAAGCTCAAGATTTTGGTTTATGGATAGTTAAGAACGTTTCACAGTAAAACAGCAAAAAGAGAGAGAGGTTAAAATCTGGAAAGAGAAGCTCACCATTGACGGGCTTTTCAACAAATGGCTTCCAGAATCGTTCACCATTAACCTCAACAAAATCTTCTTCCTCGACGAAATATTCAAGGTCTTGGTGTGGTACTCTTCTATTGACACAAGCATATCTAGGAACTGGGATACCATACATCTCAAGATGCTATAGATGCACATAAAAAGAAAGTTTTATTATTTAAGGAGAAAGTATATAGCTCTTCTTTTTCTGAAAAAACAAATGACGGGGAGACATGAAAAAGAAAAATGATATGGTGATTAGAAATGCAGAGGCCAACTCTCATGCAGTAAAAAATGCATACCTCATACACTTTCCGGCGGTCATGAAGAAGATATTGCGGATCCAGTTCATTCACTAAAAAGGGCCTGAATCATAAGAGTTTGAGAAGGCTACGTTAAAAGCCAAAGAAGATTTATTTTAACTGGTAAACATGTAAAATGAGCATTTTACTGAACTGTCAACAAAAGTTTAAAAGGTAGAACTCACTTTCTTAAAGAAGAATATTCTTGAACTTTCTCAAGAGGATATCCAGAGGAATGGAAAGCAATCAAACAATCACAAATCGGCCAACTGAAATAGAAAATTCCCTGGTGAAGTTTTGGTCCCAGAATATAACTGTACTTGATAATCTTTAATTATACATTCTCCTAATAAACTAATCGAGAAATGTGTTATAAAATACATGCATCACGTGAATTAAAGATAATAAAATGGTAGGGCAGAGCCAAACGTAAAAAACGCTATTAATACACTTATACACATACCTTTCTACTGGATCTTCAAGTATCACCTTATCCCCAAAATGTATGATCTAGTAATAATGTGGTAAAAAAATTCTTAGAAATGGTCCAGAGACTCTAGAAGATGACATATAAAAGGGGAAATAAAAAGAATACACCATAGAATCCGCATAGACAAACGCCACCCAGAAAACATCTTTTAATAAAATTGGAATCACAAATTAGAGGAAGTCATCTAACCAAAAAGGCATAATAATTTCTCCTAGTGGAAGAACAAACTACAGGTCCGGAATCATCAAATCAAAACAACCTGAGGAACATCGGTTCATCAATCGTAACAAAAAAAATCGAGAAAGTTGAGTACCTCAAATTCGCCAAACGCCTGCAGTCTGTCCATGATTTGTCCCATGGGAGCCGAGAAAACCTGCAAATCCACACGAACAATCTCTGAGAGAGACCACGGATTCAAAACAAACAAAAAAAACTCACACCGGAGTATCAGATTTGTTTGGGGCGGAGAGGTTCAAACAAAATCATCGCAATCTGTTCTTCAGAGCAAAAAACGCGAGCACGAAAGGAAACAAAACCTCGGGGCCGCATTTCACCTTCTTTTCCATGACGCAGACTCCAATCTTTATCTTCCTATCAACAGCTGCTCCTTCTTCCATCCCCATTTTCGCTCGCTCTCCCGATATTTCTCTATTTCTGATTTGTTCCTCGATTTCTACACGACGACGTTCTCTCTCTCTTTTTCTCCCTCTCTAATCAGAGATTCACAAAACAGAACGAAAAACTCGTTCGAGAAAACGTAGGAACAGCGACTAAATCGCTTCGGTTTCGAACAATCTCGGGCCGCGAATAAGGTAGGATTATTCCGCTAATCAGAGAAGGAACATAGCGAGCAACATGTAGACAATAACATGGGGGAGCAATGCGAGATCTCGCAGAGAAAAAAGTCGAAGAGGAAACGTTACTGGGAAAAACGATGATCGCAAGCAGAGCAATTGCTACGCTATAGTGCGGTGAAGGCACGAGGAAAAAGAGCGAGAGGAAATTCAGGCGTCAGAGTAGTTGCATTGAATTGAACAAAAAAAATAAATTGTTTAGCATATGAAAGGCATATATAGATTTGGCTTGTAATTACAAATTAGAATAATTCATATTTTAATTAGTCACCGACCCACAACTAGACAAACTAATTAAAAAAAATATTGAAGTGGATATACAGTATAATCACGGTGTTCTTTTTAGGAAGTTCTTTAAAAAATGAGGTGGTCAATACTCTATAGAATAAATGAGGTGGTCAGTCTCAATAGAATAAATGAGGTGGTCAATACTCAATAGAGTAAAATTTCAGGTAGCCTAAATTTTTGTTGGCAACAGAGTAATATAATATATCTTTCATTAATTTTGAAAAAAAAAAACGAATTGGTCCATGGTGACGCTCATCAAATCTGTTGTAATCCAATCAATGATAGAAAGACCAAATGTTGAAGAAATATGGCAAAAGTAGCTTGTATTCCAAATGTGTTTTATAAACCTATAGACATTTGTCGGTTGGTTGAAGGTAGAATTCTAAATATTGTGACATACATATCCAGAAGAGAAACGAAATAATATATATATATATATATATATATATATATTGTCGGTTTACAAAAGTTGCATAAAATGATCATATCTATCATCAACCTTATACAGTATAAATCGATTTTCCTCAGAATTCGTAATAGTTTTTTCTTATATGGTATTGACATGTATGAAGTCCTGTTTAGAAAAAAATAAATACTGTTTCAGTGAAGTTTAACTTATATCTTCATAAAAACCAACTCTTATGCAGTTTTCTTCTTTGATAATTATGTTGGATTTGAACCATCAAGTCATCAACACACCTCCGTTGTATAAGAAAAAACAAACAAACAAATATCAGACGCTCAATTCAGTGATCTCACCTCTAACGACAGTCTTGTATTAAGTATAAGAATCAAAACCGATATTTATCTCTATGGAACCGACTCAGATTGATTAAAGTTTGCTACAACGTTTAGAAGAATTTAACCCCCCCAAACAAAAACTTTTGAAGAAAGAGAGATTTACATAAACTAGCTAGGTGAATTCATAATCGACGTCGGTAGTTAAAAATCATAACTCTCTAATTATATGGTCGTATAAGTATGTGTCCTTTTGCGCTGACAGGAGGACACTATAAGCCTGTATTCTTAGCATTTCTTTTGTAAATACAGTAGAACTTCTATAAATTAATACTCGATAAATTAAATAATCCTTATAAATTAATAAATTTTGCTGATCCCAAATTAGGTTAATATAAAAATTCATCAAATTCGATAAAATAATAAGATAATAATTTTTTTGAAACTCCTATATAAATATATGGTTCCAACAAAAATATAAATTAATAATTATATAAATTTATGTAAATATATATAAATATGTATAAATATAATATTTTAAAATATGACTAATGTCTTTGTTTTTACTTAAAGTTGAAATTTTATTGGTTCTCATCTCTCTAATTATTATATTAGTAGCTCTTATTACTGTTTTACTATATACATTCAAAATTTATGATAATTTTTTTATGTGATAATTGATTTTTTTACATATAAATATTTTTAAATGTATTGTACTATTATTTTCAATTTTATCAACAATAATATTAATAATAGATATGGTTTTTTATAACTTTTAAAGTTATGAACATGTATATTTTTACATGGGCGATTCAATATGGTGTTAAAAACTATTTTATTGCGATAGTTTTTGATTGTTAATCATAATTTATATTATGAGATTTGTTAAAATTTGGAAATATAACATTATTCCAAAGAAATTTTTAGAAAATTATATACAAAAAGCAAATTTTCTCTATAAATTAATAATTAATAATTATATAATTCTTAATTTACAGATAATTAATATCACGATAAATTAATAAAATATTATAGTTCCAACATTATTAATTTATAGAGGTTTTACTGTAGTCTGAATTCAAGTAGTTTTAGTATTTATCCATTTTATATACTGATAAGCTATCTAGGAGATATGCATATCCATTTTCGTTAGAAAGTCAACATTTTATAGATTTATTGATAAACATTAATGGAAACATATTGAAGTTGAAAGACTAATTTAATGTTCTTCATTAATTTAAACTCCTTCCAAACATGGATTTACTTATATAGTTATATCTATATACCATTATCAAACGACAATCATTCTCCTACTAAAAACATTATAATGTTAAAGATTAATGACCATCCACAAGAAGAAACTTTGACTGGAATAAAATGTAGATAAACAAATATAAATGCACATTGAAACATATATGCTTTCAAATTTTACAAAAAACATGATATAGTAAAAATTTGTAGAAAGGAGTCAGATCATTAATCTAAAAACATATAGACACAAATCGAATAAAACTAATAAACAAGTATTTTAAAAAACTATATTTATAAAATATCGAACATACAAAAAGAACAGACCAACAAACGAACGAAAACACACCAATTCTTCATCTTTTCAATTTCGTAATTTGTACGGTTTCAGAGTCTAAGCAAAACCCAAGCTTCACTCCAAGTCTCTCACCAAATCCACTGAACAAAATCGATCTGAGAACGCAGAGACAATTTCTGGATTGATGAAGCTTGGAAGATGAAGAAATTGAAGAGCTATTATATGCAAGTGCGTCACCAGCAACAAGCTGTAGACCGGAAATGGATTCTTCCACTAGCGATTGGATCCATTTGTTCTCTGTTTCTCTTGTTGCTAACGAACATAGCTTCGTCTTCTGGTCAGACTCGTTTGATTCCGTTTTCAGTCTACGGACTTAGATCCTCCGTGTTCGTCGAGTCCAAGTTAAATCCATTGTCCGTCTCTCTCTCCGTCTCCGTCTCTCCTCCGCCGCCGCCGCGTCTCGCTTACCTAATCTCTGGCTCTTCCGGAGATGGTCAGATGCTGAAACGGACACTACTGGCGCTTTACCATCCGAACAACCAGTACGTTGTTCATCTCGATCGGGAATCCTCGCCGGAGGAACGGTTGGATCTCAGTGGTTTTGTGGCGAATCAAACCTTGTTTCAGAGATTCCGGAACGTTCGGATGATTGTTAAGGCTAATTTCGTGACTTACCGTGGCCCGACTATGGTGGCTAATACGCTTCACGCAGCAGCGATTTTGCTTCGAGAAGGTGGAGATTGGGATTGGTTCATCAATCTCAGCGCCTCTGATTACCCTCTCGTAACACAAGATGGTAACGAAAATAAGATTCGTAGCTTAATCTTCTTCGTTTCATCTCTGTTTATCGTTGTTTAATCATTTGGGTTTTATCTCGATTTGGTTCCAGATCTGTTGCATACCTTTTCGTATCTGCCTCGGGATCTCAATTTCATTGATCATACGAGCAGCATTGGCTGGAAAGAGTAAGTGTATAGTAGCTACGAACTGTGTTCACCACAGCATTTCAAAGCCTTGAGCGTTTTTTCACAACTTTCTGAGATTTTGTGAATCTGAGTTTTTTGGAAAAACTTGTATGTAGGTCTCATCGAGCAAAGCCGATAATTATCGATCCGGGTTTGTATATGTCAAAGAAAGCAGATGTTTTCTGGGTTTCACAAAAGAGAAGTATGCCTACAGCTTTCAAACTCTTTACAGGTGATTTCACTTTCATAATCTTTCCATTTTGGGTAATTAACATATTGGGAATATGTCTAAATCTGGATATGATTCCGTAAATGTAGGATCCTTGTATTTTCTTGAAACAAATTGAAATCAAGAACCATTGTTACATTCATTTTGTGTAAAAAAAAATATTGTAATACAACAAATCTTAGGTTCTAATGAGTTTGCTGATGTGGTTGATATTTAGGATCTGCGTGGATGATGTTATCTCGACCTTTTGTGGATTATTTCATCTGGGGATGGGACAATCTTCCTCGAATTGTGTTAATGTACTACGCAAACTTCCTCTCCTCACCAGAAGGCTACTTCCACACTGTGATCTGCAACGCTCGAGAGTTTACGAACACAACAGTAAACAGTGACTTACATTTCATCTCATGGGACAATCCTCCAAAGCAACATCCTCACCATCTCACGCTCGATGATTACAACAGAATGGTAGACAGTAACGCTCCTTTTGCCAGAAAATTCCGTAGAGATGAGCCGGTTCTCGATAAGATTGATTCAGAGCTCTTGTCTCGGAGTCACGGGATGGTCACTCCTGGTGGCTGGTGTATCGGAACGAGGGAAAACGGAAGCGACCCATGTGCAGAGATTGGTGATACTTCGGTTATTAAGCCTGGCCTTGGAGCTAAACGAGTTGAGAAACTCATAACCTATTTGTTATCAACTGAGAATTTTCGATCACGGCAATGCAGGTAATAGGAAATTAGGTTTTGTTATACAGCTACAGTGAGTGCGTGTTGATGAGCCGATACTTTGATGGTTGTATAGAACTTGACCTTTGGATTTTCTTCACTTGGATTATTGCCGACATTCCGTGAAGAAAATTTGTTTATTAAGTTTTTTTTTCTTTTGTCAACACTGAAGTTAGACCTTTTCCAACTAATTATCCTGTTATTTAGGTTTGTCACACCAACATCCATGTTCTTTTTTCTTTACTGTGTTTCAAAACTAAGCTTATTATTGCTATTTCATTGATTAATTTGTTACGTAATTGACAGGTTATTGTTCAAAATTTATTGATCTCCATGTGACTAGGGACAAATTACACGAGGGTGGTCTTTGCACTCCATGTGAATACATTTGGTTTGAATATAAAGTTATCCAGAAATTTATCACATAATATTGTACCAAACCCAAGTTAAGAATTCTCGGTCACTGTTAATCTGAAACACGTACCAAATTGTTACTCATCCCATCTCTTTATTCTAATCCAAAATATGAAAAAGGAAAACCAAAATCGAAGTCATTAAATCGGTTTGAAAACAGAAAAGAACGAAATCGAGCAGGAAAGGAGCAAACAAATTCGATCATCAGAGACTTAAATACTAAGAATCATGAAGATTTTCTCCATCATATTGTTGCAGTATTTGCTCATCAACTGATACCATAACGAATCTAAAACACATGACATCATAATATGATGAAAAACGAATGAATCCGACTAAATATGATGGTTGCAAAATTTTACACAAATGATTAAGTGATAGTTTGGCCTTTTTTATTAAAAATTCATATTAAAGATTTTTCAAATTGTTTACATATAAATTACTCCGGATTACTTCTGCTCAGAATTATGAATATTTATTCTCATCGATATTAAATCTCTGAAGTCTGACATGTGAATTTTATTCAAAAGATCATCATAGCAGAAGTTTTATAAAACTATACATTGTAATGAGGATTCAATACAAATTATCAGTGTAAAAATTGGCTCTCATTTAGTATAAATTATCCTCTTCATACTCTGTTTTCAGAATAGCGTATACTGCCGATAAGGCAAAGTAATCACAGAGCCAATACCAATATTTCATGATGTTTAAACAAGAAAACAAATCGAATACTTAAAAACAAACAATTGAGATCAGAGTTTGGTGTAAAATTCTCGGTCACGGTTAATCTGAAACACGGACCAAATTGTTACTCATCACATCTCTTGAATCTAATCCAAAAAAATTCAAAAGAAAAAAAAAAGACCGTATGCATCAAGAAGAAGAGAAAAAGAAGATTAGATCATCAGAGAATAAAATACTAATAATCATATAGATTGTCTCCGTCATATTGTTGCAGTATTTGCTCATCAACTGATCTCGCTAGGACACAAAATCCGAATCTAAACCCTAACACAAAGAAGAAAGAAGACGACCAAACCACAGAGATATGTCTTCGTTATCTAACTCTTCTTTATATATCTTCGTCAGTGACGGCGAGTTTTAAGAAGCGAACCCTAATTAGTATAATAAAATTCGGCCTTTCTAAGTCTATTATCAATTATAGGCCCAAAGAAAATTCGAAAGAAACGGTGATGGCGGTAAAAAAACCTAGTAAAGGGAGAATCTCGGCCTTTTTAATTTGAGGTCCAATGTATTATTACTTATGGCCCAAAAGTAAATAAAAAAATTATTTTCCTACCGCTGAAACAAACTCAAGAAGGAGCCGGTAGTGTCTCCGAAAGGCAAATTTCGTCGTTGTTGCTTCTTCATATTCGAAATTCTCTCTCTCTCTCTCAGTCGTAGCGAGACGATCTTTCTCTCTCATTTGTTTCCGTGTCACTTTTTTGGGTTCCGATTTCACTCTGTTCTCATCGGAATTTCTTCTTCGGGTTTTGGTTACAATCTGGGAATTTGAAGTTTGGCCTTAATTGTCATGTGTATCTATGAATAATCGTCGGTGATCGAAGTGTTTCATCTCGATTACACTGTTACTTCAGAGATCTGAGTGATTTACTTCATCTCTTCCCGGAGTCATATCTCTGGGAAATCTGTAGCGCCTGAAAGTAGGTGTCATTAACTTCATCTGAATTTTGCTCGTCTGGGCTTCTGTTTGGAAGTTTAGGTTCCTTTATCGGTTTCTCGTAACTTCAGATTTCTGTTGTTTTTCCCAATTGCTGATCTTGTGTTTTTTTTTCCTAGCAGCAATGAAGCGGATTAAAGATGATATCTACGCCTCTGGGTCTCAATTCAAACGTCCTTTGGGCTCTTCTCGAGGCGAATCGTGAGTCCCCGTTTCGGCTACTTCGAAATTCCAATTCTATATCGAAGATAATTTATGTTCTTCTTTGCATAGGTTTTCGTTTTTGTGATTTTGTCTCTCTCTTCAAAGTCTTTCATTTTCTAGCTGTCTGTAAACCATTCCTGGTTTCACTATTTTTTCTTCCTGACTAGACAATTTGGTTTTGGTATGTATATTTCTAGATTTAGTGGTGATCAACTTAGTTTTCTTCCCATGCAATCATCTGACATTTAGATCGGAGATCGTTTTTGGTTTCTTTGCACGGAGATCGTATTTCTAGATGTCCACTTATGGTTTAATTGAAATCTACTAAGCGATTAAAGCCCGTTTTGCGCAGATATGTGCAACCTCCAATTCCTAGAAGTGGTGGCACCGGAGGAGAGAGCATTGGTGATGGGGGGATAAACTCTCAGAAATTGACTACTGATGATGCTTTGACGTACTTGAAGGAAGTCAAAGAGATGTTTCAAGATCAAAGGGACAAATATGATATGTTCCTTGAGGTTATGAAAGATTTTAAGGCACAAAGGTAAGATCTTTCTTTCCTGTCAAATTTGAATTCTTTTAGCTTGAAGGTATCTAAAGACGTTCTTCATCATGCATTTACAGGACCGATACATCTGGTGTGATTGCACGAGTGAAGGAGTTGTTCAAGGGGCATAACAATTTGATTTTCGGGTTTAACACCTTTTTGCCTAAGGGATTTGAAATAACCCTCGATGAAGAAGAAGCACCACCAAAGAAAACTGTTGAATTTGAAGAAGCCATAACTTTTGTAAATAAGATTAAGGTGAGGAAAGTTTCTCGTATATTGTTTTCTTGAACTGCACTTACACCTTGTGTGTCATTGTACCAATCTCCTTTTTATCACTGCAGAAACGGTTCCAGCACGATGAAGATGTCTATAAGTCTTTCTTGGACATCTTAAATATGTATCGGAAGGATAATAAGGACATCACTGAGGTTTACAATGAGGTAGTGCCCCACCAGGGTGACTATATCTCTGCTATACTGTCACATTGAAATTTCTCAAATTTTTATAGCTCTGATATCTGTTTGTTAGGTATCGACTCTATTTGAGGACCACCTGGATTTGCTTGAAGAGTTTACTAGGTTCTTGCCTGAGTCTTTGGCGCCTCATTCAGCAGCCCAGTTAATCCGGAGTCAGGCCCAACGGTATGATGACCGAGGATCAGGCCCTCCTCTTGTGCGTCGAATGTTAATAGAGAAGGTATGGTATTGGTTACATTTTTCCCTGGTTATATTATTGTTGTCAGGTCTCTCGTTTCTGTGCTGATACGTTTTCATCATCAGGATCGCCGACGAGAAAGGGCTGTTGCTTCTCGGGGTGACCGTGATCATAGTGTTGACCGTTCCGACCATAATGATGATAAAGCAATGGTTAAGATGCACCGAGAGCAGAGGAAACGCGTTGATAAGGAGAATAGAGAAAGGAGAAGCCGTGATTTGGACGATGGAGAAGCAGAGCAAGACAACTTGCACCATTTCCCCGAGAAAAGGAAGTCATCCAGAAGAACTGAGGGTTTTGAAGCCTATGCTGGTCCTGCTTCGCATTCTGAGAAAAACAATCTAAAAAGTAAGCAGCGTTTAGTTCTATGGAGATTTAACACCTTTTCCGTTTTTCAGGTTCCACAATTTCAATGCTTTATATAAAAGATTAATGCTACACATCTTCGCGCTATATCATGTAAAATATATAAGTTGATAAATTGCTAAATTGTTTACATTATGTGAATAATATAAAAATAGTTGATTTTCTAATTTCCAGTCAACAGGTGTGTTATAGTTCAACGAGTCTATTTCTGTTTATGAGACTTTTGTTTTTTTGTGTGTGCGTACTTTCACTGTGTTAGGCATGTACAACGAAGCATTTATGTTTTCTGAGAAAGTCAAGGAGAGATTATGCAGCCAAGATGATTATCAGACATTTTTGAAGTGTCTCAATATTTTCAGCAATGGAATTATCCAGAAGAAAGATCTGCAGAATTTGGTACGTCTACAAACAGCTTTAGTGTTGATGGATAGGGGGATAAATTTCGTCTTAACTCGACTCTCTTTCATTCAGGTTTCTGATCTGCTTGGAAAATTCCCTGATCTCATGGATGAGTTCAATCAGCTCTTTGAGCGTTGTGAGAGAATTGGTATGTAAGATTGCCTACTGTCTCTTTTCTAGTGAAGTTAACTAGCTGTTTCTGATCACATCCTTTTTTCAGATGGTTTCCAGCATCTCGCTGGCGTTATGAGCAAAAGTATGCAGCATTTTCTTACCTTCTTGTCTATGAATATGTTTTTCTCTTGGCTTTCTACGCTATAGGAATGTCACTAACACTGCTTGGTACATTTGCCGCAGAATCACTTAGCAGTGAAGAACATTTATCTAGGTCAATGAAGGGAGAGGAAAAAGAAAGAGAACACAAACACGACCTTGATGCTACTAAGGAAAAGGAGCGATCCAAGGACAAGTACATGGGGAAATCTATTCAAGAGCTTGATTTATCTGATTGCGAGCGTTGCACTCCTAGCTACCGGCTCCTCCCTCCAGATGTAAAAGATTTTGAGAGTTATATATTGCATCGGAGGCATTTTAACTGTATTAACTATTATGTCTTATTTGCAGTATCCAATACCTTCTGTGCGCCACAGGCAGAAATCAGGAGCTGCTGTTTTAAATGATCACTGGGTTTCTGTCACTTCTGGAAGTGAAGACTACTCTTTTAAGCACATGCGCAGAAATCAATATGAAGAAAGCTTGTTTAGATGTGAAGATGATAGGTATGTTTACAAGAAGTTTTACTTATATGATAGCTTGTGTAGTCTGAATGCTGTGATTGTTGTTTACTTGCTTAATTTTACAGATTTGAGCTGGATATGTTGTTGGAATCGGTGGGATCTGCTGCCAAAAGTGCAGAAGAATTGTTGAATATAATCATTGAGAAGAAAATAAGTTTTGAGGGTTCCTTCCGAATTGAAGACCACTTCACAGGTCTGTAGGAGTTTAGTGATTGTATTCTCTCTGCTTCATCTCTCTTTCTTTATATCTGAGCCCTCATTTCTTGTCTTACCATTTGTTTATTGACATATTACAGCCCTAAATTTAAGGTGCATAGAGAGACTTTATGGCGACCACGGTCTTGACGTGACAGACATAATACGTAAGAATCCAGCTGCTGCACTTCCTGTAATATTAACTCGTTTGAAGCAGAAACAAGATGAATGGACAAAGTGCCGTGAAGATTTTAACGTGGTCTGGTCGGATGTGTATGCGAAAAACCATTACAAATCACTTGATCACCGCAGCTTCTATTTTAAGCAGCAAGATTCTAAGAACTTGAGTGCAAAAGGTAAGTAAACTCTTGGAACATGTTCAGTCTATCAGCAACCTTGTATATAAGTAACCAAGACATGCCTTCTTCACGTTTGATTTCATACATTCATCTGTCATAGGTCTATTCTTGCATTTACTTATTTGTTACTATAATTTGTTTATTTGTTCTTTGCTTGAATACCAGCGCTGGTGTCTGAAATCAAGGACCTGAAAGAGAAGTCTCAGAAAGAAGATGATGTTCTTTTGTCTATTTCTGCTGGTTACAGACAACCCATAATTCCTCACCTCGAGTATGAATATTTAGACAGAACTATTCACGAAGATCTGTTCAAACTAGTCCAATTTTCGTGTGAGGAGATATGTTCTACAAAAGAGCAGATCGGTAAAGTTCTGAGGCTCTGGGCTAATTTCCTGGAGCTGATGCTTGGAGTTCCACCCAGGGCCAAGGGGTCAGTTTCTGTTGAAGATGTTTTAGAAACCAAGCATCAGGGTGCATTTACCAGCGGGGAGGTCAATGTCAGTTCGGATGCGATAAGTTTGGCTTCTAGGCAAGTTAAATGTGCTGCCAGTGGAGATGAGTATACTTTATCTGGGCTCTCCAAACATGGCGGGGCTAGTTTGTTGAACAGGGATTACTCAGGGAAAGAAAACTGTAAGGATGACGATCCTGCTGATAAAGATGTTGCCACTTGTTCTGCTGTAAAGCCCCATAAAGATCAAGAAATTGGAAATGGAGCCGAGAAAAGATCTGGAGATGTTGATGAAAGAGTGGCCACTTCAAGTGCATCACTCCCAAGTGCGGTAGAAAACAATAATGGTAATGTAGGAAGCGGAGATTGGTCAGGTATTTTCAGGATTGAACTTACTTTGTTATTCTTCAGTTTATGTGCAATATTTACCTTAACGTCATATGACAGTGATTCTTTAATTTTATTTTCAAGGTTCACGTGGCATTTTATCCAAACCAAGTGACTCTTTAGATAAAATTGATCCCATTCAGCGTACCCAGGTACAGTACTCAGTTTCACAATCTAGTTATATGTTCTTACATTTTGACAAAAACAAATTATATGTTCTTACTTATCTATTTTGTATTTTATGGACTCTTTGACCATCCTCGCATCCCTGGTCATATCTCTAGGGAGGTGATATAGGCAGAACTATATATATAGCAAATGGAGGGGAGCCAGATGCTTCTAAAGCCAACAACAATTATGATGAAACTGGTGGTCCATCCAAATTTGAGAAGGAGGAAGGTGAATTATCACCTATTGGTGATTCCGAAGACAACTTTGTTGCTTCTGCCAAACCAGAACATTCAGTTGAAGCTGAAGGAGAAAATGATAATGATGCTGACGATGAGAATGGTGATGATGCTTCAGAAGCTGGTGAGGATGCGTCGGGAACTGAATCTATTGGTGACGAATGTTCACAGGACGATAATGGTGTGGAGGAAGAAGGCGAGCACGATGAGATTGATGGTAAAGCTGAAAGTGAAGGTGAGGCAGAGGGATTGGAGTCGCATCTTATGGAAGAAGATAATGGGTTGCTTCCATTGTCAGAACGTGTTCAATCATCTGTTAAGCCTCTTTCAAAGCATGTAGCTGCGGTGGCTTTGCTTGATCAGCGAAAAAAAGATTCCAGAGTATTCTACGGGAATGACGACTTTTATGTTCTTTTCAGGCTTCATCGAGTGAGTGCAAACGTTTCTTATGATTTGCTTTCTCGTGTTTAAATAAACGTATTGTCTATTGTGAAATGATTTAGCAATTTGTTTTTTAATTGTTTGGATTTCCAGATCCTGTACGAGAGAATTTCGTCGGCAAAACAATATTGCACAGGCGGTGAAATGAGTCGGAGAAACACGAAGGATACTAACTCACCAGATCCTTATGCCAGGTACATTCCATTACTTAATCGATGTAGATATACAATTGGTCCATTGCTTTTACATAGCCGATGCAGGTTCTTTATTCAGTTCAATAAAGAGAACTTATAATCTCGTTTTGTGTACCTATTGCAGGTTTATGAGTGCGCTGTTTAGTCTACTTAATGGCTCATCTGAAAATTCCAAGTTTGAGGATGAATGCCGAGCTATTATTGGAAACCAATCATACGTTTTATTCACCTTGGAAAAACTGATATACAAACTGGTTAAACAGGTAAATTTCATCACTGGCTTTACTGGTTTTAGATTGATCATTTTTTTACTCTGAAAACATGGTACTACTCATGAATTTCTGACTCCATTTAATCTATTGCAGCTTCAAGCTGTTGTAGCGGACGATATGGACAATAAGCTCCTTCAGTTGTATGAGTATGAGAAATCCCGGAAACCTGGGAGGGTCTTTGACTCAGTGTATTATGAAAACGCCAGGATCCTCCTTCACGAGGAAAATATTTATCGCTTGGAATGTGTAAGGGCTCTAAACCAGTTCTCATCTTTCTCTCCATTCTCTTAATTATGACTTCATTGACCCTGAAACTTGTTTCCTGTGTTTTTTAATTCATACGTAGTCTTCCTCTCCACCTCGTTTGTCAATCCAGCTTATGGATAATATACTCGAAAAGCCCGAGGCTTATGCAGTTTCCATGGATCCCTCGTTTGCAAGTTATTTGCAAAAAGAGTTTCTTTCCAACGCATCAGCCAAAAAAGAGCCACGGGCCATTGTGTTACGAAGGTACATTTTAGTTTGGTACCATTCCATTACTTTTGGAATGATTCAGGACATTATATACATTAAATTAAGTCCTTTCGCTGAATTTTTTTTTTTTTTTTTTTTGTGCAGGAACATGCGTAGATACTCTGGTCTGGATGATCTTGCAGTAGCCTGCAAGGCAATGGAAGGTGTAGAAGTAATTAATGGCCTTGAGTGCAAGATGTCTTGCTCTTCCTACAAGGTAACAATGATTCGGTCTTAAACCAAAATCGAGAACCAATCTACACATAAATAAGAGCTGACTGCTTTATCTCGCTCTTATGTATCCATAACATCTCTTGTTGTAGATTTCGTATGTTTTGGACACGGAGGATTTCTTCCACAGGAAGAAGAAGCAGAAGAAGAGCGAGAACTTGTCACAGGACAAATCATCGCAGCAACGTAAGTTGGATAGAATAGAAAGATTCCACAAGTTTCTCTCAGCTTCAAGATGACAACAACAACAACAACAAGAAGAAGAACAGCGAAAATCTATCTTTTCTTTTTTACTTCAACACATGGAAGATTATAGGCAGACCAAGTTCTCTCTGCAACTTTCCCGGAGAAAAAGAAGTTCAATACTTTCTCGTTAGTTTCCTTGCACAGTGGTGTGTATTATCTAATTTGTATCTTGATTTAGGTTAAAAAAAAATGTATGGTTGTAAATATTGGATACACATACATGGTTTGTATCTACAAACATAGATACTAGGTTCAAAGGAGAGATACTCTCTTGTTAAATAAATCTGACTTTCAATAATATTTTCAGTTTCTTCTCTTTCAGATTCATTCCCCAAGAACACTAGCTATAACGTTTCTCGAAGCAAAATCAACCTGTTATGATCAAACCTAACCAGAAGTAGCTAATCTCTCTCTTGTCTCTCTCGCTCTAAGCTTTCTTCTATTCATCCCAAAACGAATATCCATGTCCTCTCACAACCCGTCTCACCTCAGGCTGCTGAAGAAAGTTCCCTTCTCTTTCAGGTTTCTTCACAATACCTTCTTTATCAACATCCGACACATTCCCTTTGGAATCTATCCTACGCTGCTCTGCATACTGTTTTCCTGCAAACCAGCTTTGAATCATGTCTTCAACCTTCTCATTTGGTCTCATACCTTTTTCCTTCATCTCTTTATAGTACCCATGCGCTTCTTCTATCTTGCCATTCAAGAACAGCCCATGTATCATTACAATGTATGAGCTAAGGTCCGGACCAACGCCTTGTTCCTTCATCTCATCCCACAACAGCAACACATTATCGAAATCACGCCACCTACAAAACTTACGGATCAACATTATATATGTATCCACGGTTGGTTCACAGCCCATCTTTCTCATTTTAGCTAAAAGCTCAAAAACCTCTTCCCCTGTTCTTAAAATCCGCATAAACGCATGGTATGTGCGGATTGTTGGGAAGATTCCTTTCTCCAGCATCTCCTCAAAAACCTGCTTAGCCTCTTCAGTTTTTCTAGCTTTGCACAGAGGTTTGATGAGAGAGTTATAAGTTACAATATTTGGCTTCATCCCTTTCTCCTTCTCGATTGACTTCATCAAACTCATCGCCTCAGGGACAAACCTGGCTTTGGCAAGTGCATGCACGACAGCATTGTAAGCTTTTCTATCTGGCTCTATACACTCCTTCTTCATCCGTTCGAAAAGTCTAAGAACCTTGTTCAAGTTACCTCCTTTCGAATAGCAAGATATCAAGCTCGAATAAGACACAACATCGTGCTTGACTCCAACATTTCCCATCTCCATCCAGACTCTTTCAGCCTCTCGCGGGCTACCGACCACATTACACCACCCATTGAGAACTATGTTGAAACTTTTGGCGTCAAACGGATACGTATCCTTGTTGCAGAAGATCAAGTGCTCAGCATCTTGAACGTTCTTATATCTACAAAGAGCAGAAAGCAAACTCTGAAAATCATCGATTCCCATCTCAAGTTTGAATCTTTTGTACGCGTGGAACGTGTTTATCGCTTTCCCAACATCATGAACCGCACAATACTTCCTGATCATGATCAAAAGCGTCTGTGAGTTCACAAGAGAAGGGCTAAACTTTCTCATCTCATCAATCAGTGTCCAAGCCGTATCAAACTTCCTCATTTTACCTAGAATCGAGATCATAGAGTGATACTCACGAACCGAACGGACATAACCTTGCTGCTTCCCTGCCCAAACAAAGAAAGTGAAAGCAGTCTCCCAATCGTTACGAGCTAGAGAAAGAATCTCCACCACCAATTCATTTGATGGCTTCACATCACATTGCTCGAGCTTGTCTCTAAACTCCTTCCGGTTACTCCCAAAATCTTTCAAAAGCTTCGAAATCGTCCCAACATCCTCTGAAACAACCTCATTATCTACACTACAACCAAGATCGAGGTCAATCTCTTCATCATTTTCATCATCATCCTTCTCATCGTTCCTCTGATTAAATCCCGCTAGCTCCGGACCAAATTTGGATGTAGAGAACATAGAACAGAGACCCAAAGGAAGCAGACGAGCTACGGGAGGATCCAAATACGGTCGAGCAATACATTTATTGCTCGAGTAAGGCAAAACAGTAAAAGATCTCGAACAGGTAACTGCAGGAGCTCTAAAAGTTGAAAGCTTTGATCTAATAATAAAGATTCCTCTCATTCCGAGAAACTAACCACCCAAAGAAGAACAGTAACTGGAACAGTGAAATGGAATCACAAGTCTCTTCTGTGAGTCTAAAGACCACGATTTTCGATACCCAACAGATGATTTATGATGTTATAAGCTAACGAAATGACAACATACAGATTATCGAATCCGACAAGTTATTATGAGCTCGAAGAACATCACCGCTTAAAAGCTGAAGAGACTGTAAAAGAAGAATCAGGGATGAGTGAAGATAGGCGCGTGGAATAAACCTGAGGTTACTCACACTTGGGCCTTTATATTCTTCGGCCTATTTACTTTATTTGACTCATTTATCTTCTTTTGTAAGCCCATTCAGAATTTTTTTTTTTTTTTTAAGTGTATCTTGTTCTTTTCTTTTTGTATAAAATTATTTATCTGTTACCAGTCCAATTGCTCTTTTTGTTGTCAAATAGGGTCGCGATTAATCACTAACAAAAAGTTCAAAACAATATCGTACCCTTTAAAACAAAGAACCAATTTTTTTTTTGTTTGAGAAAGGGTTAAGAGCCAAGCATATTAAACTTTAAGATTGACAATACTTCAAATAATGATATGAGTATTTGACTATTTTCGAATAAACTTAAAATTGATTACTGTTCGGTTAAACAAAAACAAAACAAAAAATCTACGGGAAATTTTTCAGACAGAGAAACTGTGTTTACTGAT
Organism: Eutrema salsugineum; assembly: GCF_000478725.1. Classification (NCBI taxonomy): domain Eukaryota; kingdom Viridiplantae; phylum Streptophyta; class Magnoliopsida; order Brassicales; family Brassicaceae; genus Eutrema; species Eutrema salsugineum. The sequence continues at coordinate 4,941,419 of NW_006256829.1, read as the reverse complement.
TTCGTTTAATAGTAGAAAAGAAATATTACTAATGCCTTTCATTTCTACTATAATATAATGGCAAAAAGCCTTGTGTTACAAGAAAACGAATCTTATGATCTAATACGTAGCGTCACCGAAATTACGGATGCAAGCAGCTTTAACGAGAAAGCCAATGTAGGGTTTTCGGGGAAAATAATCGGCAAACAATCATCGGCGGGCGAGGCCAATAATGGCGTCACAACATTTCTTATCCAAACCTTTAAAGTCTCCCTTTGTTGCTTTTTCTATGGCATTCACACAACCCTTAACGTTCCTAATTGCTAACAAGCACTTCACGGGACCAATAATCGACTTAGCAAAGACATGGTTATTGTTAAAAAGAATAACGCAGCTTTAATCTGTTTCATTTCCATTTCTACTAGATTAAAAAACAAAAAAAAATAATAATATGGATTCTTGTAGATTTTGTTGTGTGTCTCAGGAGTGGTGGAGTAAAGGTTTTTAATTAATTAGGCTTCTTATAATAAGATGGATTTTGAGTCTTTTGACTAAACATGGGAATTTTGGTAATTTGATTATTTTTACTAGATTTACAAATTTGAATTTTGACCATGTTTGAATCACTTGACCATTTGTATTTTTCCTATTACAAAAATTGAATAAAAATAGTCACTATCATGAATGTGTTGACTATTCAAAGTGTTCACTTAATGGAAATGAATATGGTTATTTTGAAATGAGATGGTTAGACTTTGGTCCAATGCATCAATGGACCTACACATGTCTTCCAGGTAGAGAATTTATGCAAAGATTTCAAATAGTGGACTATGAAGTTTCGATTTTTACACATGTTTTACGACATTCAAATGAAGTAGCTTATATTATTTAACGAAACATGGTCCTTTGAACTCTCTTTTCTATTCAACTTGTGTAGTTTATTTAACTCCTTCGATGCACAATGACTTTGTATCTTGTCAATTGATATAATATAATACCATTTGTCCGAAAAAGAGAGTAATTACCATGAATGTGTTGACTACTATTATGAAGTTCTCGAGGAAAACACACAACGGCGCACAGTATTATTAATTTTTTGTGTGAACCTACATCATGGTTGTTTATTTAAATTTTTACGGTGGAGACTAAATTTTGTGATCAGAATTGGTCGTCTAGGGCAATTTTTTTTGTGAGTTCTTGTATTGTTTTCTTGTTGATATTTTTTTGAGTTTCTAATTGTTTTCTGTTTTGAAGAATATTAATTATTTGGAGCTTGAGTTTGATATGTTACGTGAGACGACCGATATATGTAGCAGCCAACGGCCTCTATATAACTCATAAGATCAAGAAAACTAAACAGCTTATTTATTATTTATTATATTATTAAGTTCCATTAGAAGAAAAAAAGGCACACACAATTGTAGAGTGCCTTGCGTTAAAAGAGAACAATTCTCTGATCTAATAATTAATTAACATCAGCGGATTGACCTCTACAGTGGCGTTTAACGAAATACGCAGCAAAGGGTTTTTGTGGGAAAATAATTGGGAAACAATCTCCGGGGAGGCCATTGATTGCGTGACAACAATCCTTCCCCAAACCTTTGAAGTCTCCATACTTGACTCTTTCTAGGGCCTCAGGACAACCTTTAACGCTCTTTATCGGCGCAAAGCAAGCTTCGGGACTTGGCACTGGCGACTGAGCTTCGGATTGATGACGACAAGCCAAAGCCATGATCACAGATAAAATCAAGAACATCACTTTCACCTGTTTCGTTTCCATTTTTTCTTCTGGATTTTGTTTTCTTTAATTAGGTTTTCTTTTGAATCTTGTTGTGTGTCTGATGAGAAATGGAAAAAGGGTTCTTATAGAAAACAGTGTTTTGGAATATACATGAGAATTTTGGTAATTTCTTACTCGCTATGACCATGTAGAGATTGTATATAAGATTAGCTAAATATTTATTATGTTCAATACTACTTATTTTAGTTATATATATTCAAAGGCTCATTTTATAGAAATCGCATAATTAAAGTTTGACCTTCATAAATACATTGAAATATTTAATGGAAATGTACAAAAAGAAGTTAAATTTTTTTAAAATTTGGTGTAGTAGAATTGAATTTGATAAATTCTCTAAATACTTAACTGTTCCCAATTAGTATTTAAGGATTAATTCACGCAACCACTAAATAGGTTTGCCCTTTAATCCCCGGATGATAACTCTTTCTTGATCATCTTCGAGATATCTGATATCTGAAAACAACAAAACAAAAGACCCAAAGAAAATGCAGATTTTCTAGACAGAGAGATTACTTGTGAAACAATCAACTTTGAAACAAAAGAGAGGTTAACTTACATCTGAGTGATTGCTGAGAAGCAATGGATGTTGATGAAATGTCCAAAGTGTTTTCTGGAGAAGCTTCACAAGCGAATCTACTTGATCCCCAAGAAGATCAACCTGCCATTTTTTTTTTGTTTTTGGTTTCTTATGATCAAAGCCGAAACTGTTCATAAAGTTTCTCATAATTATGAAATCACAAACTGGTGTACCTCAGTTTCTGCCTTTCTGAGATTCTCAGACCTAAGAAGGAAAGCTTTTCTATAAACTGATTCTTTTCGTCTTAACTCCACAATGCAATCCATTATTGAGTGGATTTTTATCTCTAAATCTTGTAACCTCCAGAAATAAACAAAACAAAAAATCATCAAGATTCAATATACAGTATAAGGTTTGCTTTTTGTCTTTTTCTTTTAAAAAACCCTTTTTTATACTCACCTGGAAGTTACCATCTTAAACTTCTCTTGAATCTTGAAATCAAAATCATCTAAAACTAGAGAAGTTTGCAAGCAAGCTCTGTTTCCTTCTTCCTTAATCATCCTTTTATTGTTTGCTTCAATTCTTTCATGAGTCTCTATAGTCTCTGAAGCTTCTCTTAGCAGCTCTGTAACAATTATCCAATCCAGTTCTTGTCTGAATTCGTCATCTTCATGCAGAATCTCAGAATCGTTCTCCTTTTTCAAATTCTCTAAACAACTCATACATTTAAACCCGAATTCCATCTTTTCACCCTCGATTTCTTCTTCTTCTTCTTCTTCTTGTTCTTCTTTCTCTTCACTGTTTGTGATGTTATCTGCTAATAGACCTTTGAGAAGAGTCAAGTAAGTATCTTCCAAGATCATAAATCTCATCTCCGCATCTTCTTTCACTTTCTCCTCTATCACATTGTCTGAATACACCGATCTATTATTTTGCATTTTCATCCAAACATCATCCAAACTTTCATCCATGATCACCACTTCATGATCATAATTATCATCATCATCAAACACATGTTCGAATAGCTTAGTGTTAAGACTCATCAAGCTATCAAGACCTGTAAAGATATCATCAATACCTCGCTTCGAGCTAGAGATGTTGCTGCTCCTCTGTCGCTTAACAGACTCGATTTTGGGAGGAACAAGCTCTTCGCTTTTCCTCCTAATTATTGATTCATGGCTCTTAATCAACTTCGAAACAGGATAATTGCTTGAATCTTCTTCTTCTTTTTCATTTTCTTCTTCTTCTTTATCAACATCATCATGAGCAATGTCACAATCTAATGAAGATGATGATGTTGTTGCTGCTGTTGCTACACATGATCTAGGAGATGATCTGTGTACGATGATCTGATCAATCTGAGATTCTAAACACTCTACCTCCCTACGAATCGAACAAACCTGATCTTTAAAACCCGATTCATAATCTCTCACAACCATCATTACCCTCTTCTTCTTCTCCTCTAAACCATTCATGAAACCTTTTATCAGTAACGCCATTGAATCTCTCTCTATCGACCATCTCCAACTCTGCTCCATCGGACCCAATTCTGACAAGAAAATCGCGTGATGCATCTTGTTGAAAGCAAGATCCATTGTCCCTTTCAAAACATCAATATCAACCCCTGAAGGATCCTCTGTTCCCAGTTCATTATACTCTGTCTCAAGCTTTTGTCTGAGATTCATCACTTGTTGATCAACGGAGCTTTTCAGCTCTGAAAACTCATCTTCTTTGATAAACCCCCCAATCTTATCATGACTTCTATTCCTCTCAAGATCTTGCAAATGAACCAACTCTGTTTCTTTACTCTCCAACACGTTTCTCAGGCTCTCTTCGTTCTCAGACCTCTCTAACAACTCCCTGTCTTTCTCAAGTATCGCTAGCTCTGTCTCTAAGAGACGGTGGTGAAGCCTGTCTTTGATCTCTCTCAGATCGCGAACCACTTCCTCGTGGTTGCTCTCGAGTTTATCGGTCTCTTGTTTCACGAAACTTAGACAGCTCTCGAGCTGTAACACAGCGAGCTCGTAGAAAATGGATATGGCGTTGAGACGGAGGAGAAGACCGTGTTTGGTATTGATCTTTTCATGTGCTTTGTCCATTGCTTGTTGTACAAGTAACATTATCGTCGAATCCGCCATTGAAAACTTCACTTTACCTTCCACTTCCTTCATTATATCTTTCATTTTCTATTCAATGGCAATCCCAAAGATATTAATTAAACTCATAAAAATCTCATCTTTTCAGTTAACAATAATAACATCTCTTTCAGAATTTTGGGGGTTTTAGTTTTTGACCTATTCTTTCTCGAGGATCTTGAATACGAAATTCTTGGAGCTTTTTTTGTTGTGTTACTGATAGAAAATTTTGAAATTCGATTTAATCAAATTATATATGGAAAAGTAAAAGCCTTTGGACATTTTAGCCGGGGATTTCAGATCGTTTCTGAATCCAATCCAAAATATCACCGAAAACCAAATCGACGTCGCTCTCCGACTCACCAATCAGCTGGTGCCACATCCCTTGATAGATCTTAATCGTCTTGTCTCTGCTATTGCATCTCCGGTAAAGCTCCTCGACGGAGGAAGGATCGCAGACGACGTCATCTCCGCCGTGTACGATCATCAACGGAACCTCGACCTCTTCGAATCTGCTCTGAAGATCCTCGCAGACACGCACGAGCTCGTAAGCCGTGGCGGCGCGAGGTCTACCGACGGTTCTGTTAGGGTTAGAGAAGGCGAGCTTACGTTTCCACGGCTCTTTAAAAGAGACGCCGGCGATGGAGCCGCGAGTGGGAACGACGCGCCAGGTGGGGATGAGAGTGGCGGCTAGGGTTAAGAGGTGTTGTAACGGCCAAGGAGGTTTGAATTTGTGGCTGATGGAGCACATGGCACCGCTTAGGATGAGACCGTTCCAGTGAGATTTCTGGCGGAGGGTAATGTAGAGAGCTATTGCGCCGCCGAGAGATTCGGCGTAGAGGAAGGAAGGGAGGGAAGAGGAGGAAGAGTGACGGTTACGGAAGTCGTCGAAGAAGGAGATGCAGTCGTCGACGATGAGGTTGATGTTAGGGATGTGAGCGGTTAAGCCGTCGGAGAAGCCGTGGCCTTGGTGGTCGATGGCGCAGGTGAGGAATCCTGATTTGGCGAAGAGGACGGAGGTTAGTTGGAGGAACCAGCTGGATTCGCCGGTGAAGCCGTGGACGACGGCGATGAGGCCCAGTGGTGGTCGGTTGAGTGGGGTCCACCATTGGGTGAAGAGTTTGAGGCCGGTTGGGTTGGTGACGTAGGCGGAGGAGTGGGTGACGGAGTGGCGGGAGTAGAATTCGGCGGCGGAGAGAGAGCCGAATGGGCTCGAGGTGTTAGCCTCTGAGACTGGGTGGAGTCCCATACTGTATTTTTTTTTTATAAATTCGTATATTTGAAGTAACACATAAAACAGTGTTAAAAAGGACAATTCCAGAAATAAAAACAGAGGCCAATGCTTCTTGTGTGACAAACTAACTACTGCTGTTTTTTCGATTTCGTGTTCTTAATATTTTCTTCTTTTCTTTTTTGTCTTTTCTCAAGTTCTACCTATTTTCCCACACCTACTTTCTAAGTTCAGTCCAACCAGATGGAATTAAGAAACCAACCTCAAAACCGATAACATTTTGCTGAATGTCATAATCGGAGTTGACTCATACAAATTATACAAAAAGAATCAAGCTTTTTTTATACAGTTTTTGAAAATATTCTTTCTATACTCCAAATTTGAGCTTAAAAAGTAATAAACAGTTCCGTGTTAAATTAAATTTACTTTGATTAATTGTTGTTATTCTTCTGATCTCAAACCCGATTGATCATACTTGCCCTAGAATGAGATAGATATTCTAAAGGTGTAATTATCATTAAGGGGTTGGTGAAATGAGTACACGTGAGAGATTCGAATATGTAGTCTACACCTACTTGAAGAACAACAGTATAAACAGTCAATTAAATTATTAATTATAACAAATTAATGAATAAGGTTATAGCAATGATACACAAATAGCAATACGATCTATTTGAAGACGCTTATCTAGGTAGACGTCTCCTTACGCAGTATATAGCATAATGAAGATGCATATATAAGCACAAAATTTCGGATTAATATCCCAAAACTAATCCTGCTGGTTGAATAACCTTTAACAGATCTATATTCCCACTGAAAGCAAAAACTACTCTATAAACCACTTTTTCTACTCTAGTGATCCTTATTTCCTATGTTCGTAAACTTTGTTTTGTTTAGCTAACACTATCTGAACAATTAAACCTAATTTGAAGAACTCAAAGAGGTAGAAAATTGCAGGGGCATTGACTGATTACAACTTAACACTTAGATTAAAGAAATCAAAATGGGAGGGAAGAGGAGAAGAATATACATTGGTGATTTTTGTTTTGTCTCCTTTTCTGATTCTTTGATTTTACAGTAACCCAACAACACAGCTGAGATGTAATCTATTCTCCAAACCTCTTAAATGATGTCCCAATAGCATGCACCTGAAATGAAATAGACCATCGATAAGATTAACAACAAGCTCTGTTTTGATTTATGTATAAAAATCGGTAAGAGAAGTTAGAGTTACCAGAAAAGGAGCTTTGCAAGATAATCCCTGGAAGCGTCTACTTTTCTCCCAGTTCCATCACCACCTTCTGTAACCCTTATGACAGAGTCTTGCATGAACGCTGAAGTAGTCTGGTCTTCGAAGATCCTCTGTATAACGTTTTGGACAAGTTGGCTCACGATTTCTTCCACTTCTGGTGAAGATAGTTGAGATAACTCCGTCACCTGTCAGTATGATTGTAATCGTCAGACATATATCTTGGGACTGAGAATGAGAACAAAACAAACCTCAACGCTTAGTACCATTTCAGGATCTAGGGAACGCAAATACTCCAACAAATCGTTCTTGTTTCCTTTCTCACATTCTATCTGTAAAGCTTTCTTCTTTTGTGAATCTAGCTCCTGAAATATAGATTAGGAACCAAACAAGTATTAGAGCTTAAAAGTATCAAACCAATGATCAACCATCTTTCATGGAAACAGAATCAGACTTGACCAATGTACACAAGGATGGTTAGAGACAAAGAACTTCACAAGCCCTCAGTGCTATTTCGATTACGGACATTACTTCGACTAGAGCCAATATTCCACTAAATTTCTTAAAAACTATACTAATCACAGCTTTGATATTTCAGGAAACGAAAAGTGAGAAACATAAACACGACTTTGACATTACCTCTTTCATGCTAGATAACTCAGACTGCAAATGCTGAATATAACTCAACGCTTCCGGTGATAAGTCTCCGAACACCTGAGGACTCATACTCTCTAACTCCTCAACACAATTCCCTAAACCCTCACTCACTCCCTTCTCTGATCCAAATCTGACATTATCTTCCGAAGATTGATCCTCCTCCTTTCTAGGATCAATCGGTATATCGAAGTTCCTCGTCAGTGATACACGATACTCTGCATTCCACAACGTATACCTAAAACCACGACACGAAAAACACCAAACAGATGAAGCAAATCGCTAAATTCGCAGTACACGAACAGAGATCAACAAAATTCCCAGTGTTTCAGACGAGGATAGTGAGATAGAGAGATCAAAAATCAGGATGGTTTACCCGGTGATGATGGAAGAAATAAGGAGGCGATACAAAGGCTGCTCGGAGATGGTGACGGAGACGGAGAACTGATCTGAAGGAAGGAGTCCGAGCATAGACGATATCGTCTGCTTCATCGAATCCTTGGCCGAATCGGATAAGCTTTTGGAGATGACGGAGGTATCAAGAGGCTGGATCCGATTCACCAAATTCGCGATCACAGCGAAACCTCGGTCCAGCTTCGAGCGACGAGTAGATACGTATGAATCGTCGGAGGAAACTCCGCCTCCGCTGAGACAGCTAATTACAGCAGAAGACACCGCACGGTTCGGAGCTCGCGGTAACCGGCGAGGAGAAGACGGTGGCGGTTGGTGAAGGATTAGCTTCTTCCGTGACACGTCCGTTACACGAAAGAGCATGAAGGCTCGAGCTGATGTGGCCGCCATTAAATTAGCGTCTCGAGCTCTCCCCTCTCTTTTCTCTCTCCGCTGTGTGGCTGCGTGATATGCGTTGGCTATCGAAGAATCTTTTTGTTTTTAAATGTTTCCTTAATATTCATATAGAGATTTTTTTTTTAGATAATTACAATTTTTTTTAATTTTTTTGTTTTGTTTACATGAAAAAATATAAGAAAAATCTCCCTTCGTTCGTTTATAATGAGCCCACTAAACTAGATTTTGGTCTTTTGTCGTGTTTGGTCGACTAATGGAAAGTTGGAAACTCATCCTTTTTCGGGTTAATAATGAAATTGACACTTTACAGAAATTTTCTACTGCGAGTGTAGTAAATAAGTGATGTAAAAACTAAACCGATTTTGATTTCAGATTGTTTAAAGCAGAACAAACTGCATTAAAAAATCGAAACATGCCAAACTACAAAATAATTGATTAATGTTTTTGAGCTTTTTCAAAATTTCTTTCAACAGAGATAATTTTAATTCACGGTGGTTGCAAAACTGATATCGTTTCGAAAACTGGATTGGGCGCTTATGGTTTTGACTTGGAACAATGAGAAGCGCTAGAAAATTAATCGATTAGCTGCTTTAAGTTATTTTGATTTTCTTCTACAAAGATCACAACATAAAGCTCTGATCTGCGAGTAATGTTCTCTGTTGTACGAGTAATTCTGTAACTGAGCCGAAACAGCAGCAAAATTTGGCATCCATCAAATAGTTGTAGTAACGCCGCAAGAAAAATCTACCTGGTTAAGTCATTTCCGATCAAACTCTGCATGCCATGACCTCCATGTCTCTGTGTAGTGCCCAAGCAGACCAATTAACTCTGTTCATGAAAGATTTGACTTGTAATAAATCCCCACAGATGATAAGTGTAAAGAAAAAAAAAATATACGCTCAAACTCAAGAATCTCCCAGGTAGCAGAATTTTGACATATTATAAGTGGAGAAGAATGGTGTTTTCAGTTTATACCATGATTGCAATACTGTAGCTTGTGGGTAGAAGAAAGGGTCTCAAGATCTTCAAGTCTTTGGTTATGGTTGTTTTCTACATTGTTCTTCTTAGAAGCACCTCCGGTTCCGACCACAAAGCTCTTCTCTGCTGGTTTCGAATCACATTGTTCTTGCTTGATGACACTGCATGTGTTTTGATTTCCGTAATGCTTGGAGTCTTTAGAACAATCTGTTTTGTTTCTCTTTGCGTTAAAGTTTGTGATCTCGGTCCCGAATACCCGCTTTTTAGGCTCATTACGATCACATAGGGTTGCAGGGGCAGTAAGGAATCTGCTTTCGGATATGGCTTTGGCTCCCAACCACCTATACGCCGGTTTCCTAGTCTCTGGGATATGAGTCTGCAAGTATTGTATGAAAATGAAAACAAAAAAAAGAGATGATGAGAGATTGGAATATCCAAGATCGGACATATTGTATTGGCTTAGGAACAAACTCCTATAGTATTTGGTACCTTTTCTATTAAATTCATCGAGGAAAACACATTTGCAATGTCGTAAAGGCGTCTAACTTTAGCTGCAGCGAGTTTACAGAAATGGGGTTTAGTTATTGCTTCTGTATGTAACAATCCGAGATCAGAAAAAATTCAAGGAACGTATTAGGATTACTTCTCATATTCATGGGATCCTGAGATACATTCAACAATGCTTTTGTAGCGCCATCAAGTGTTATCAGATCATCCTAATGTGATGGAAGCAACAAGAGAGGTGTCAATTAATTGGAAAATTGTTAAAGTTGTTTAGAGAGATGTAATATCACTTATTCACTTACATCAGAGCATAGAAAAAGCTTCACAAAGTTCTGTGCAAGAACCCAGAGAGACTTCTCCTTCTTGCTGTCTGAAAACAAAAAGAGAAAAAAGCAAAGAAAGTTAGGCTAGTTAGCTTTCAGCTGTAATCACAAACACAAATCCTCCTGGAAAAATTTACGAAAGAGAGCATTCTTATGCAAAATCACTACCAAGGACTTGCTTTCATTCCTATCAGATTCTAGATTGAAAGTACGTCTAAGGTGGTTTCAGCTGGAGTAAATAGAAAAAATACATAGAGAAATAGTCAGTCCTTGACTAAACAATGATGTTCCGACATATGACATTACCAAGTTTTGGGGATGGCGAGTTTTCTTGATCATCAGGAGTTAACTTCAAAGGTTCTTCTCTAACTTGGTCATATAAGACCTATTCAACATTGAATTCAAGGACCACGATGAGCTTGAAATTCTAAGGACAAGTAGCCAAAAGAATCAACATTACAGAGAATAGGAATATGGACTTACCATCTCTGACTTGGTCACGCATGGAATGATGCCAAACTTCTCTCGCATTCCTTCATCCTGTGAACAAAAGAGTCAAAAACTCAAAAAACCCTTCTCAAGCACACAATCCTGATGCTAGAAGGGAAAGATAAAATTGCAAATTCGTTAAGTACTTTTAGTTCACTTAGAGCACGGGGAAGTTGTCCAAAGCCTTTCCACGAATACTGATTCTTCCCTCTTCTTGCTACAAGCTGCGTGAAAACGCAACACCACAATAACTAATCAGCTCAAATCTATCAAACAGGATAACATCAGCAACATTAAATCTTACCCCAATGCTCTCCAATATATTAACCACATCATATATACGCCGGCGTTCAACTCCTGCAATTCGAGATTTCAACAAAAATTAGGCGAATAAATTAGCATCAAGCATTATTGTAACTATTGAATTCGCATAGTATTTTTTTTTCCCTCGTCTTCCTATATTCCGGTTTCTGAAAAACCAATCGAGCTTTGAGAAGACAAAATCAGGGAGGGGGAAAGAATCACCTAATTTCCCGGCGGCATCGTCGAGCCCAATCAGATCAACGTCGTCTCGGTTATACAGTTTCAGGAAACTGGATTAAACAGAAACATAATTAGAGAAGAAGATAAATCCCACTAAAAACGTGAAATAGATTAAAGGAAATAAAATCTCGAGAATCGTAAATGCTTGAGAGAGAGATACAGTACTTACTTGGAGACTAAAACACCGAGAGATTTCTCCTTCCGGCTGTAAGACTGCCGACCGAGAGAATCCATTTCTTCTGTAAACAAGAAAAGATATTTCCCGAGCAAAAGTAAAATATCCGACGAGAGCGAGAGAGAAAGAGAGAGAAGAGGGAGAGAGAGGGGTGTGTTTGGATATGGGCTTTGTTGTGACCTCGGAAACCAAATTGTGTTAGGCGGGGGCTTTTCAAATTATACTATTGCCCGGTTATATGCCACTGTGTTTTGAAGGTTGAATTTTGCTTGTTTTTACTTTTTTACTTACGATGATTTCCCGCGATACATATATTTAGATAACTTTCAAGTTATTTTGTAAAGCCTGTGTTTGGGAAATCCTCACAGATCATTGGTTTCTATTGCTCGAGAGAAAAAAAAAACCTCCAAAAATTAAAGTGGCATGGTTTTTAATCAAGTACCTTTCTTAGATTTTGAAAACGAATTGTAATCTATGATATCTATCACCTTTCATGGTGAAACATCCTTCCTAAATCCTAATATGGTGAGATTAAATTGTTAAACTATGAACTAACGCATGCATAGTTATGAGATTAAACATCCTTCTTGATTAGTCAATTTATGGAATTCACAATTTTACTCACGCATGCATAGATATGAGAACCGCACACCGGCTGCTTTCCCGCCGTCTAAATGACACACCATTCAAGTCATTTATAAGTAAAAAAAAAATGTAGAGCTCATGCGTGAAAAGACAATAATACCACTGACGATTACTCAAAATTAAAGTAAAACCCAACACCAATCCAGAAGAAAAGTCCATCGAATCTGAAAAAGATCGTCCACTTGAAGAAGAAAAAAAATCAGAGCCGGAAGAATAAAAAAAAAAGTTCAGGCAAAAAACGACGTAGTTCAGTGTCTAGAGTAGGAAAAGACTTTGGAATTCCCGAGGAGGAGACAGAGACATGCCCTTCTCCTCCTACATCGGCAACACCCGCCGTGCTTCCGGCGGCGGCGGAGGTGGTTGGGGCCAATCGCTTCTCCCGACTGCCTTATCGAAGTCGAAATTAGCGATCAATCGGAAACCTCGAAAACGCACGCTTCTTATCAATTTCTTCTTTGCCAACTTCTTCGTCATCGCTCTCGTCATCTCGCTCCTCTTCTTCTTCCTTACGCTCTTCCACTTCGGCGTGCCAGGACCGATCTCCTCCCGGTTCCTTGGCTCCAGATCCAACCGGATCGTGAAGCCGCGAAAGAACATTAACCGGCGACCTGTGAACGATTCCGCATCCGGCGCCGTCGTGGATATCACTACTAAGGATCTGTACGATAGGATTGAGTTTCTGGATGTAGACGGTGGTCCGTGGAAGCAGGGTTGGCAAGTGACGTACAAAGGCGATGAGTGGGAGAAGGAGAAGCTGAAAATCATCGTAGTGCCTCACTCGCATAACGATCCTGGATGGAAGCTGACGGTGGAAGAGTACTACCAAAGGCAGTCGAGGCATATTCTCGACACGATCGTTGAGACTTTATCCAAGGTGACGAAATTCTTCGATGTTTGCTTTTGGGTTTGATTTCTCATCATGATTTCTCCGTGAACAATAATCTCAGTGCCCGAAATTTCTAGTGACGTCACTAGACTCTAAAGCGTGAATCGCATTGAAATTTTAACCAGCTGCTTTTCTGGGTTCCTTTTTTTTTTTTTTTTCTTTTTTGCGTTCGTGTTGAAACCGATTTCTTAACCTTGTTTTTTCTGCATATGCATTTTGTATCACATCTAGCTAGAATCTGATCTGTGTGGGGTTTGTTTTTTTTTGGCTTTTTAATCTGTGTAATAGGATTCTAGAAGAAAGTTTATATGGGAAGAGATGTCATATCTGGAGAGATGGTGGAGAGACGCTTCACCCAATAAACAAGAAGCTTTGAGTAACTTGATCAAGAATGGGCAGCTAGAAATCGTTGGAGGTGGCTGGGTTATGAATGATGAGGTATGTTTCTAACATGTTTGATTAAAAAAAAATGGGTTGTTTAGTCACATGCCATTCTTAGGCTGATAGCGAGTGTTCTGGTTGATATGAGCTAAGTTTCTTCTTTTATGTTCTGTGCAGGCTAATTCACATTACTTTGCTATTATTGAACAGGTATATCCTGCAACTCTCGACTTTGCAATCTATGCACTTAATTTCTCTACTTTGTTTTTAGAAATTTGACTTTGATTGAAACAAAGATGATGATTACTGTTTGTTTTAGAAATTTGACGATGACAATGATTACTGCGTTTACACTTAATGTTTCGGTTTCTGTGCTGGCCATTTTTTTTTTTTATTTCTTATGTCAGATTTGGTCAGTTATAGCTCAGCATTACCTAATACCTCCTTTGAGCTGAAACCCCTCTTTTTTAGTTGTGTAAATAAGAGCATATGGTGTTAGAATATCGATTCGCTAGAGAATCAAAAGCTAGGTAACTTGCCTCCTGTTGCATTGTGTTCCTATCATATGTTTTTTCCTTTTTGGGTAAACATTCTTGCAGGAGTTATTCCAGGCTTTTCTGAGTGTAAATCATTTTTTTTATATACTGGGGACCCTTGTATCTGATTTTGTACTTGATCATTTCTTCTGCAGATCGCAGAAGGTAATATGTGGCTGAATGACACAATTGGGGTTATTCCTAAGAATTCTTGGGCCATAGACCCATTTGGCTACTCATCAACCATGGCTTACCTCCTTCGTCGTATGGGTTTCGAAAACATGCTTATTCAGAGGACTCATTATGAGCTTAAGAAAGACCTTGCCCTGCATAAGAATCTGGAATATATTTGGCGTCAGAGTTGGGATGCTATGGAAACAACTGATATTTTTGTTCATATGATGCCTTTTTATTCATACGATATCCCACACACTTGTGGGCCAGAGCCTGCGATTTGCTGTCAGTTTGATTTTGCTCGGATGCGGGGATTTAAATATGAACTTTGTCCATGGGGAAAGCACCCAGTGGAGACCACACAAGAAAATGTACAGGAGAGGGCACTAAAGCTTCTGGATCAATACAGGAAAAAATCCACCCTTTATCGAACAAATACCCTTCTTATACCTCTGGGAGATGATTTTCGGTTCATCAGTATTGATGAAGCCGAGGCTCAGTTCCGTAACTACCAGCTTTTGTTTGATCACATCAACTCTAATCCTAGTCTAAATGCAGAGGCAAAGTTCGGTACTTTGGAGGATTATTTCAGAACACTCCGAGAAGAAGCGGACAGAGTAAATTACTCTCTTCCTGGTGAGGTTGGCTCTGGTCAGGTTGTTGGTTTCCCCTCTCTGTCAGGTGACTTCTTTACATATGCAGATCGACAACAGGACTATTGGAGTGGTTATTATGTTTCAAGGCCTTTCTTCAAAGCTGTTGATCGTGTGCTCGAGCATACCCTTCGTGGAGCTGAGATCATGATGTCATTTCTCCTAGGATATTGCCATAGAGTTCAGTGTGAGAAATTTCCGACAAGTTTTGCGTATAAGTTAACTGCTGCAAGAAGGAATCTAGCTCTTTTCCAGCACCATGATGGGGTAACTGGAACTGCCAAGGATCATGTGGTACAAGATTACGGCACCCGGATGCATACTTCATTGCAAGATCTTCAGATCTTTATGTCTAAAGCAATCGAAGCTCTTCTTAGAGTCCGCCACGAGAAAGAAAAATCTGATCAGTCCCCAGCGTTTTTCGAGGCAGAGCAAGTGAGATCCAAGTATGATGCTCGGCCGGTTCACAAACCAATTGCTGCGCGTGAAGGAAATTCGCACACAGTTATACTCTTCAACCCATCGGAACAGACGAGAGAGGAGGTAGTTACTGTCCTTGTTAACCGCGCTGAAATCTCGGTTCTAGACTCAAACTGGACTTGTGTCCCTAGCCAAATTTCTCCCGAAGTGCAGCATGACAAAACCAAACTATTCACCGGCAGACATCGCCTTTCCTGGAAAGCTTCCATTCCAGCTCTTGGTCTGACAACGTATTACATTGCAAACGGGAATGTCGAATGCGAGAAAGCTACACAGTCTAAACTCAAATACGCTTCTGAGTTCGACCCATTTCCTTGCCCCTCTCCATATTCCTGCTCAAAACTGGACAGCGACATGACTGAGATCCGAAATGAACATCAGACTCTCGTGTTTGATGTTAAGAAGGGATTACTCCAGAAGATAGCCCATAGAAACGGAACAGAGGCTGTCGTGAGAGAAGAGATTGGTATGTATTCTAGTCCAGATAGTGGAGCTTACCTGTTCAAACCAAAAGGTCAAGCGCAACCGATTGTTCAATCCGGTGGACATCTAGTCACCTCCGAGGGACTGCTGGTCCAAGAAGTCTTCTCGTACCCTAAAACCACATGGGAGAAATCGCCTATCTCGCACAGCACTCGAGTTTACACTGGAGGTAATACGCTTCAGGATCTAGTGGTTGAGATGGAATATCATGTTGAGCTTCTCGGTGAGGATTTTGATGACCAGGAATTAATTGTCCGATACAAGACTGATGTTGACAACAAGAAGGTCTTCTATTCAGATCTCAACGGTTTCCAAATGAGCAGGAGAGAAACTTATGATAAGATCCCTCTTCAAGGAAACTACTACCCGATGCCATCTCTTGCATTTATCCAAGGATCCAACGGTCAGAGATTCTCTGTGCACTCTCGCCAATCTCTCGGAGTTGCAAGCCTTAAAGATGGTTGGTTGGAGATTATGCTGGACAGACGGTTGGTCCGCGATGACGGACGTGGTCTTGGGCAAGGCGTGATGGATAACCGAGCAATGACCGTGGTTTTTCACCTTCTTGCGGAATCAAACATTTCTCAATCGGACTTTGTTTCCAACGCTAACCCGAGGAACCCATCGCTTCTCTCACACCTCGTAGGTGCGCACTTGAACTATCCGATAAACACATTCATCGCCAAGAAACCGCAAGACATATCCGTGCGTGTTCCGCAATACGGTTCCTTTGCTCCTTTAGCCAAACCGCTACCGTGTGACCTCCACATCGTGAATTTCAAGGTTCCGCGTCCATCAAAATACTCTCAGCAATTAGAAGAAGAGAATCCGAGGTTCGCTCTTATCCTCAACAGACGAGCTTGGGACTCAGCTTATTGCCATAAAGGAAGAAGAGCAAACTGCACGAGCGTGGCTAATGAACCAGTGAACTTTTCCGACATGTTCAAAGATCTTGCAGCCACAAAGGTAAAACCAACTTCATTGAATCTCTTGCAAGAAGACATGGAGATTCTCGGGTACGACGAACAAGAGCTGCCTCGAGATGGTTCAACGCCCCGGGAAGGACGTGTCTCGATCTCTCCCATGGAAATACGAGCTTATAAGCTTGAACTACGACCTCACAAGTGAAAACACGTCAAGACTGAGCGTTGACTATTGGCTGGTGCGGCCTCAGGAGGTCGTTGACTAAGAGGTTGGGCTCAGAATCGGCTTCTTGCTCAATAAGGCCGTGCGGGAAACGTTAACTGTAAGAAAAGAGAGTAGAAGCTGAAGCCTTTGTGTCCATGTAAAACTACTGTATGACCTCAGTTACATTCTTTCTTTTTTTGAAACAAGAGTGATTAACTAGTTTTACCATTTTGCCTGTGGTTAATATGTTGTTGTGTATATAACTATGTTATACACGTTTGATTGAATTGGGGTCTAAAAGACATGGTAAGTTAGGGACTAAGGAAACAAAAAAAATATTCGAACGATTTTTTTTTTTTTTTTTTTTTGCTATGAACGTTAATATATATTCGAACGAATTAAAGGAATATTGTTGACCCTATTATGAAAAATTGTAGAAAGAGTATTGTTCGTTCATGCAGAACGCTAAGTGCAAAAAGTTATGTACATGACAAGAGATGTCTAAGCCGGTTAAATCGATTCGCGTAGGAAAAATCGATCTAGAGAAAAATAAATTCAAACTGAACCGAAAAATAATCTAACAGATTTAACACATTCTTTATAAACTTTTCTATGAACTAATATACTTTTTCTAAATTAAAAAAAAAAAACAAATCAACACCGTATTAAACCGGAGTAAATAAAATTTAATTTTGTTGCTGCTTTGATGTTTCATTAAATAAACTAAAAACCAAACCGAAAACCAGAAGAGATTGATTGTTCGATCCCAGCCAAAGCAAGCCGGCTTGATTAATTCATTTTTGTTCTAAGAAGAAGATTAATTGATGTCTATATGACTATATGTAACATAAATTTTGAGGGGATTACGTCATTACATGTGATCTTATGTTTACATTAGGGCTACTATTTAATTGCGAAAACATACAAGTACGGATATCAACTCATTCGTATTAGTGTCGTCATGTCATTCGCTTGAAGTTAAATTAAACAAAGTGCACGAGTAAATTAACGAGGAACGGAAGCACATAGGTACAAAACATTCTATTGGCAAGGACCGCAAGGTTCTTTCACTTCCCTCGTATATCTCTAAAAACTATGTGTTTTTTATTCTTCTTGATTCTCTAGTTTTGTGATGTAATTGTTCCCCCATAATAATTTTTATCGATTACTTATCTAGATTCATCCATAAAAATTATTGATGAAATAAATTATATGCAAAATTAGGTTTGAGAGGTTCATTGCCACATATTGTTTTTAAAAGCAAAAGAAATAGCAAGAACAATGATGAATCAAATGCAACCGTTACAACGCTTATAAATGGACTAATTCCTAACCTTTTCTTGCGATAAGATAAATTATAATTTCATTACTTTAGCAGAAAAAACAGTTTTAGAATTAGAGTTGGAGTTAGAGTTTTCTTGAATGAAGATATCCATACATAGTTTTATAGATCGCGTTTAAACCAGACACAAACAGCATATATTCACCAACTTTTTGTTATTGTTGTGTTGAAAGATGAAATACTTAACATGAATACTTTTGTGAAATGGAAAGATGTCTATAATATAAATGAAGAATTGATTGTTGGCTTCCCAAGACCACGAAATGGTTTTATTATAGATAGTTTTTTGTGAGAAAAAGAAGATTAATTCGTAACCACAAACCCATGCATGGTCTAGAACTTGATCTAACTTTTGTTTGGTTTTAAACCCTCTATGACTTTGATGCTCTAGAATTGAATATTATCATCAAAGTAACCTAGACACAAAACACACTCACTCGTCTCTCCCATGGCCTCTAGGACAAGGAGTCAAGGAGTCACCAAATTTCCCTGTCCGAAGTTTTGCAAGAAAATAAATCAAATTTATTCATAATTATCATGAAATCATCGATATATATGATGCTTCAAATCAAAGAACATATTCTACAGTGACAATTCTTCTAACTATTAATGTCACGATTTTTCTTCGAAATAATTTTTTTTTATGAAAACCAATACATTTATCGCCTTTTATATAAATACTTTTCAAATTCACCCTTTTATTATAGTTTTATTTTTATTACCAAAAATAACTGTTAAACAAAATAGCCAGAATAATTTTAAAAAAAAAAGTAATTACGTTAGTTGCAATATTTCTTCTCTACAAATGTATACATTTTTGGTTTGGTCCCAAATCAATGGTAACTCGATCGTAAGATTGTTTGATTCTGGGTCTGAGTAGACAATAATACGGACGGAGAGATGATTTACAGTATTTATCATTACATCACCAAAAATTGCCCCCCCCCCAAAAAAGTATGAACCTTATTTATTCCATACTAAAATGTTTTTAGAAAATCCGTAAACACTATTTCACCTTATTTTGAAAATGGTAATAAAACACATTCAGAAAAGAAGGGAAAAAAATCATCAAAGAGCCACACATCAACATTACGTACAGAATACACATCGACAGTTTAATTTATAATATTTCACTTCATGATGCGTAGTACTGATACCGATTGTCCGGTGATATAACAAAAAGGAGAGGAAGTGTTACGCACGTAAGCTAATCAATTTTACATTGGTGCAAGTCGACATATTGCCACTCACTATACCTTTCTCCAAAGCCAAAACCTAAAGTGGGCTTCAATTTATCTTCCTTTTTGTTTTTGTTTTAGTTTTTTTTTTTTCTTTCTTACTTGTATAAAATAAAAAGATGTATAACTTTTTACTTTAGTTGTCCAAAATAAAAATATAACTCTTTACGTTTTAGTCTCCCCATACATGGATAATGGATTCTTGTCGTAACAGATATTAATAAATTATTCATTTTATTATCCATTGTTTATAGTAAGCAATTCGAAATAAATATATACATAGGGGGAAAAGCAAAATGTGATATATAGGCCAAAATTAGTTATTGCCAATTAATATGTTCTATTATTTTTCACGTATGTATACAGACTCCTTTTTTGCAATGCTTGTCCCAATCTCTTTTCACGTAAAGGAGTAAGAGACAAATTCCTAAAAAGAGAGAAAAATAAAGATCTGTTATTAGTTTCCACATGCAGGGTATTTTTAGAATGTCAATTTTCATAATGTTCAATATATCTCGTAAAGAAATAAAGTGTTAAGAAAAAAAGTAGTTGAGTAATTAATAGATATTTTACAAACATGATTTATACAGAAGAAACGTATATAGAATGAATTCTGTGAAATTATATTGGAAAGGTAGTTTGTTTTCTAGGAACTTAATGTTCAAAAGAAAAAAAGCTTAATAAATTAGTTTTCTGACGTTCGAGAAAATATCAAACTTCTGGTGGAGTTCCAAACAAAATAGCAGGGGTTTACATTGGATTGTATGGGATAAAATTTGTACTCCCCAAGATAGAGGCGGGTTGGGATTCAGAGACCTCCACGATTTTAATATCGCCTTGCTTGCAAAACAATTGTGGAGGCTTATTCAGTTCCCCTCGTCCTTACTTGCGAGAGTCCTTCGAGGAAGATATTATAATAGATCATGCCCACTAGAAGACAGGAGAGTTTACTCACCGTCATTTGGTTGGCGTAGTATTCTTGCCACAAAAACCTTTTTAAAGCTTGGTTTGAGGAAGACTATTGGTTCGGGCCTTAATACTAGAGTCTGGAGTGAACCGTGGATCCCGGATATGCCAGCCAGACCCGCAAGAGCTTCAGTCGGGATAGGCTATCGCCACCCTCAACTCATGGTTCATACATTTATTAGACGAGATACTAAAGAGTGGAATGTTCCCCTCCTTCATGAATACTTCCAACCTGAGGATATCCCTCTTATCCTTGGGTTGAGACCTAGTCGTAATTTTTCCCTTGATGGGTATGCATGGAATCACATAAAATCAGGAACTTATACGGTGAAATCCGAATATGATTTAATCCGAGAGTTTAACTTACGTGGGAACCCGGAGGAGGCGATAGAACCAAGTATCACTTGCCTCCAAAGTCACATTTGGAAAGTCCGCACAGCGAGGAAACTAAAACATTTCATGTGGCAAGCGCTCTCAGGATGTGTGGCAACTTGTGAAAAATTAACTTATAGACACCTTGGCAATGATAGGAGCTGCCCTAGATGTGGGGGCTCTGAGGAATCTATCAACCATCTTCTTTTTGAATGTCCCCCGGCTTTACAAGTTTGGGCTTTATCGGACTTCCCGTCCCTTCCGGGCTTTTTCCCGTGTAGTTCTATTTACCGAAATATGGACTTCCTATTTTGGAGAACAAAAGAAGTGGGTCTAGTTGAACCACATAAAGACATCTATCCTTGGATCATATGGTTCATATGGAAAGCAAGAAACGATAAACTATTTAACGGAAAAGATACTCCAGCGGTGAAAACACTCCAGTTAGCTTCACTCGAAGCAGAAAGCTGGAGGATAGCGAACCAAAGAGAATGTGAGGAAGAGACTGAGGTCCCACAGGCTCACGACAACTCTTATACCCCGCCTTTAATACCCCGAATCCCAAACTGCCAAATCGATGCTTCTTGGATCGACCATGGTTTAGTTAGTGGACTAGGGTGGAGCTATAAGGACATTATGGGACAATAGGTTTTTGGACTTCAAGGATGCCGCAAAAGTATCTCATCATTACATGCGGAGATGGATGCTCTTCTTTGGGCTATGCTATGCCTAAAAGATAAACACATTTTAACGATACAAATTGAGACAGATTGCTTGAATTTAATTGAAATGATTGAGAATCCGATCGATTGGCCGGCTTTCACTTCAGAATTAAACGCTTTCCAACATCTTCGAGAGACATTTTCTGCTTTTAACATCACTCATATACCTCGAGCTTTAAACGTCCGAGCTGATTCTCTCGCTAAAGAAGCTCGAGTACGTGGTATCATATTCTCCCATATAAGTCAGACAGAATCGGTGGAGGTGACTTTCCGGAATCATCATCCTACCGATCAAGACGTGACTTAATAGATGGGTAGTCGACAAAAAAAAAAAAAAAAAAAAAAAGAGTAAATATGATGCCTTTTTTAGATCAAACTTATGTGTATATAAATAAACGCGTGTGCACCCTCCCAAACATTAAGTACATTAATATCATCATAGAATTCTATAGCTTTATAAATATAGATCCACACACAAAGCATACCCTTACTTCCTCTTCTCTCTCTGACACACACAAAACATAACCTTACTTCTTCTTCTTCTTCTTCTTCTCCCTCTCTCTCTCTCTAGATCTATCTCGCTCTAGATTAATTAACACACACGCACAAAAGCACAAGCTTAAAGATTCTCGCTCTGATGGCTGGAGGAGAGAAAAGAAGAGGACTTAGCAAATCGTGTGCCCTTCTCATAGTGATTGCTGGGATAGAGAGATATGCATTCAAAGGAGTTGCATCAAACTTGGTGACATATCTAACTGATGTGGTAAAGATGAGCAATTCAAGAGCAGCCACGACTGTTAATACTTGGAGTGGCTTCACTTTCATGTTGCCTCTCTTCTCTGCTCCTTTCGCCGATTCTTATTGGGACAGATTCTTCACCATCCTCGCTTCTTCTTCTCTCTACTTTGTGGTAAGAATCACTATTCTACCGTTTTTTAGAATTAGTACAGTCAGAATCACGGTTCAATTCACGAAGTGTTTGCTTAATATATAAATAGGTTCGAATTTGTTCATATGACTTTTTTTTGTCGGCATTCAGATGACTTAATCAAGTGTTCCCTTTCCTTGTTTGTAATTATCTCTGGAAAAAAATATAATAGCATTATAAAAAAAATTATTTGTATTATACTTATAAATTATAGGGACCAATTGAAGTCCAATAAGCGAAGTTTTTCACTGAGACTTTCCGACTCAGATCCTAGAGTTAGAGCTGAAAGTTATTTCTTCATTGTTTGTTTATGATGTGTTATTGATCATGTGACCCTCTTCTTTGCGCACTTTTTGA
Source organism: Eutrema salsugineum (assembly GCF_000478725.1). Lineage (NCBI taxonomy): Eukaryota > Viridiplantae > Streptophyta > Magnoliopsida > Brassicales > Brassicaceae > Eutrema > Eutrema salsugineum. The sequence goes on along the minus strand of NW_006256829.1, from coordinate 4,918,743 downwards.
TGTCTATTGCTTGAAATTAAAACTGGAAACTTTAAGAGTTACTACAAAACGTTTTTCTTGAGACTTTTATTTGTCTTTTCTTTATGTGGTTTAATTTGGTACTACGCATGTGAACATTTCAATGTGTTTTCCTGCTAATTTCTTGTTCTCACCGACTATACGTTTTCTAATGTCCCTTTTTAGAGTATGAGACGTTAATGGAATTGAGCACATATTGGTAAAGTTTGGTTCCATAATGCCACTTTCGGGATCTTATCAGAAATAGTTAAGTCTAGTGTATAATCAACTATGATAATGGAACTCGAATCATTTATCACTAATCCTTATATATATTCCATTGCTAGATCTTACACTACTGAATATTAGGAAAATTTTGTTAATTTTTCTTCAGAAAAAAGGTATTTAAAAGTTTGTTTTTTTGTTATAAAGTAAAGAAAAAAGAAGTATTATAATGTTATTTCAAAAAGTAGTTAAAAGGGGAACTTAAATTTCGGAATTTGTACAGCATTTTAATTAATCATAGTTTATTTGAGTATTTAGATTTAATGAATATATCTTAATTCATATAGAAATAAATATTTGTGAAAATTATTTTAAAATTCATGTTTGTAAAGATTTTTTTCTTTTTGCTAATCATGTAAGTTGCTAATGTTTGGCATTTTGTTGGGTATTTGGAAAAGGGACTAGTGGGATTGACATATACGGCATTTGCTGGGTCACGTTCCACTACTAAAACCATCTCTCTTTACTTCCTCTACACTTCACTTTGCCTCGTCGCTCTCGGCTTAGGCGTCTTGAACCCATCTCTACAAGCCTTTGGTGCTGACCAGCTCGACCACGACCTTGACCAAGACCACGACCACGAGCCATCCTCAGAGAACAAAGAAGTCCAGTCGAACCACAAGTCTCAGTTTTTCCAATGGTGGTACTTTGGTGTCTGCGCTGGTAGCCTTCTAGGAGTCACCGTCATGTCTTATATCCAAGACACATATGGTTGGGTTCTCGGTTTTGCGATCCCAACCGGTTCGATGTTGTTGTTGATCCTCTTGTTCCTATGTGGCTGTGGGGTTTATGTCTATGGTGGTCCGGGTCAAGACCTCAAAGCTAAACCATTTCAAAGGATTTTAGAGCTAATCAAAGAAAGAGTATGTAGAAGAAGTAAGATCACTCTTGTGAATGACCACGATTTAAATGCCATGGAACTAGAGTAAGTCATCATCATTTTCTTTTTGACATTTAATTCACACTGAACCGCCATTTTGGTACAAAATACGGTTCTGTTATTGTTTCGGTTTACTTCTTTTTTTTGTTCGGTTTATGAAACTTAGGAACTGAATGAAAACCAAAAACCTTTCGGTTTAGTTTTGGTTTCAGTTTGGATCCGGTTTTCTGGCAACTATAATTGAGTCTAGAGGATAGGGTCCAAGGAAATAATCTGGTTGAATTTATTTTTCCGGTACGATTGGATTTTGGTTATGGTTTTGTTCAAATCCATATCTTGTTCGGTTTATTTCCTTTTCGGCGTGGTTAAACCGCATCAAACACCTCTAATTCTTGTTCTTGTATAATACGTATAGGTTGCAAGAGAAGCCCCTATGTAACTGTAGCAACACTGAAGCCACTACAAATACTACTAGCAAGAAGAGCTTAGCAGATGAAAAAAGCTGCAAAAGCGGTTTCTCAGGCCTCGAAACCGTCAAGCTATTGCTTCGTCTTTTGCCGATATGGATGATGCTTCTAATGTTTGCAGTCATATTCCAGCAACCCGCGACCTTTTTCACAAAGCAAGGTATGACCATGAAGAGAAACATCGGACCAAACTTCAAAATCCCACCCGCAACGCTACAAAGCACAATCACTCTATCCATAATCCTCCTCATGCCGTTATACGACAAAGTCTTGATCCCAATCGCCAAGAAAATCTTGAAAAACGAAAAGGGTATTTCCGTCATGGAAAGAATGGGAATAGGGATGTTCCTATCCATCATTGCCATTGTTATCGCCGCGTTGGTCGAAAGAAAAAGACTAAAGATAAGCAAGAAGATGAAGATTTCACCGAATTTGGACCCTTTGAGCATATTTTGGCTCCTGCCTCAATACATTCTATTGGGAATCTCGGACATTTTCACGGTTGTTGGAATGCAAGAGTTCTTCTACAGTGAGGTTCCGGTTAGAATGAGAACAATGGGGTTTGCTTTGTACACGAGCGTTTTCGGTGTGGGGAGTTTTGTGAGCGCTGCGTTGATTTCGATCATCGAGAGTTACACGAGGTCCAGAGGTGGGAAACATAACTGGTTTGCAGATGATATGTCGGAAGCTCGACTTGATAACTATTATTGGCTTTTGGCTCTCACTAGTGCTATTAGCTTTCTGATGTATTTTGTTATTTGCAAGAATTTCAAGAGTAGTAGTGATGATGCCCAATGTGATGAAAATTGTTAATACATTAAAAACAGCTCTTGTTCACAGTTAGTTCTCGATCAAACCCGATCTAAAACCTTTAACATTTTTGTTTAAGTGCGTAACATTATATATAATACAGTATGTGCAACATTGGATTTGCTCTGTTTCAACACTCTGTTACACATTTCAAAAGACGAATTGTTTTCTTCTACTACTAAACCGAAACGCATATCTCGGGTCAACAAGTAAAGCCCATTATTATCACTTATGGGCCTGGTCTATTATGATCTCGGGTCGACAAGAAAACTCAATGCTCTGTATAAAAAAGTATAGAAAATAATTAAAAATTTAGTTAGAAGGAGAAAATAATGTTAAATTTGCCCCATGTATTCATTTTTTTTTTTTAAGTTTTCCCAATTTTACTTTTCTTTGTCCTTTGTCTTTTCCTTTTTAATTTAATGAAAGTAAGTATATATTTAATCAAAAAATGAAGAGGAAAAAGAGTTTCATCATTAGGGTTTCGTAAACAAAGAGCGCATGCATGGGAAGGAGTAGGACAAAGATGGAGAAGAATCCACGAGAAACTGAAGAAAGAAGAAACTCTGACTCACTTCCTCTGGATATGCTGTTCGATATCCTCTTGAGGTTGCCGGCCAAATCCGTAGCGAGACTCGTTGGCGTATCAAAGTTATTTGCAACAATCATCCGAAGTAAAGATTTCACCAGAGCCTTCAGGCTTCGATCTTCGAAGCAGAAGCAACGTATTCTCTTAGCTTTCACTGAACTAGATAAAGAAAAGGGACGCGAGAACTGGTTCTTCTTCTCTTCTTCATTACCTACAAATGAGGAATCATCATCATCATCAACGTCGTCATCATCATTATCATCATCTTCATCATCACCGGTTTTTCTGTTTAGTATGGCTTGCCCTGCCCCGGATATTCGGTACGATCGACCTGAATGCGTACATGGGTTGGTAAGTTTTGTCTATGGTGGGGAACAAGTCATATGTAATCCAAGCACGGGAATATCCATTACCCTACCTTTAGTCAAATCAAGAAGAGTTCTCAAAAGGTATTTAGGGTATGATCCTGTTGATGGCCAATTTAAAGTATTGTGCGTGACGGAACCAATCTTTAGTACCGATATGCGAGTTGCAGCTAGTGAGTGTGTAGTGTTTACATTGGGATCATCATCATCATCATCCCATGATCAAAACTCATCATGGAGGAAGATTGAGTGCAGTAGTCCTCACCGTCCTCGATCTAACGGTGTTTGTATTAACGGAGTTTTGTATTACTATGCTAACATGGGCACGAGAACGATGGAACGTCCTAGCTTAGTGAGATTCCAAGTGAGGTCTGAAGATTTTGATTTTCTCACTAAACTGCCTACGGAGGATCAATATTGGATTAGAACTGGTCCAAGATTGATCAACTACCAAGGGAAAGTAGCCTTAGTCAATGGAATTCGAACGACATTTAGTTTGTGGGTCTTGGAGGATTTCGAGAAACAAGAATGGGTGGAAGTAACTTTATCTCTCAGTCCTTGGAGAGGAGAAATTCGGTTGCGTCCTTTAGACGTTAGAGGCACTACTCAGACGGGTGAGATAATATATGCATCGTGTGATGTAGACGACTTTTATCTTCTCCATCACGACCGTAAGATGAATGATCTTAACGTGGTTGAGATTGAACTTGAAGAAAGCTCAGAGTATGAGTTTGGACGATTTGGTGGGGTTGTTAGTTTTTTGGATTATGTAGAGAGTATTATGCTTTCATAAATACATATATAGATTTCATTTGTCTCTCTTTTCATCCTAAAATTCAAGGTATTTTTTTTTAATATATAAAGGGTTTACATTTTCAGCTCCGGATGCTTTTAATTTCCTCTTGAACCGATTTTACGGCATTTAGTTATCGTTCTTGAGAAGTTCATAAAATTCTCTCTTATTATTCACAAGACCTAAAGGTCGATATATATACATACATATGTCGGTGATAGCAAATCTAAGAGAATATACATCAAATATGTAAATACAATCTAAATGGAAATAATTCCGTATTGTTAAGATACGAAGTTTGTCGTCCAAGTCTTCGTTAATACCCCTCCTCAAGTTGGAGCATGCAAGTCTCGAATGCCCAACTTGGAAAGAAAGACAGTGAACTCCTTTCGGCCTAAAACTTTTGTGAGAATGTCCACAAGCTGGTCCTTAGTTGACACATGAGAAGTAGCCACAATTCCACGAACAATATCATCACGAATATAATGACAATCTGTTTCAACATGTTTTGTACGTTCATGAAAGACTGGATTAGCAGTGAGGTGAATTGCAGATTGATTGTCACACCGAATAGTCATAGGAGCATCATGAGAAATACCGAAGGCCTTGAGTAAAGACTTAAGCCATTTAAGCTCACGTAAAACCTCAGTCAAGACACGGTATTCAGCTTCAGTGGAGGATAAAGAAACAACGTCTTGTTTCTTTGTCTTCCAGGAGATCGGAGAATCACCAAGTTGAACGATCCACCCTGTCACAGAGCGTCGAGACAAAAGACAGTCTGCCCAATCGGAATCACACCATCCTGTCAAATGAAAAGATGATCCAGCGCGTAACAAAATGCCTTGTCCAAGGGTGCCTTTAAGATATCGTACAACATGTAATGCCGCATCCCAATGTTCAGCCCTTGGTGCATGCACGAACTGAGACAAAAGATGGATCGAATAGACAAGATCAGGTCGAGTCGCAGAAAGATACACCAAGCGGCCAACGAGACGTTTATACGAGGCAGGATTAGCAAGAAGAGGACCAGATGCCAAGGCAAGACGATGCTTCTGATCAATAGGAAAACCAGCTGGCTTACAGCCCAAGTAACCAACCTCTGTCAAGATATCGGTACAATACTTGCGTTGGCACAGATAAAACCCCTCCTTACTCCGAGCTACTTCAATCCCCAAAAAATACTTCAGAAAACCAAGATCTTTCATATGAAATCGAGTCGATAAGTATGTCTTGAATTTTCCAATAAACACAGGCGAGTTATCAGAAATAATCAAGTCATCGACGTACACAAGTACACGCAGGATCAATCCGTCCTTAGAGTAGACAAAGAGTGAATAATCCGTATGTGTTCCAACAAAACCAAAATCACGAAGTGCAGAAGTGAGTTTGGCAAACCAACATCTAGGTGCTTGTTTCAAACCATAATTGATTTCCGGAGTCGACAGACGCGAGATCCTAAATCTGATCGAAAGCCCGGAGGAAGCTTCATATAAACCTCCTCTTGTAAATCACCATGAAGAAACGCATTATTAACGTCCATTTGATGCACTTCATAGTCCTTTTTTGCTGAAATGTCGAGAAAAATACGTACCGTAGACATTTTGGCTACCGGTGCAAAAGTCTCATCGTAATCAATGCCTTCGACCTGCTTGTTGCCAAGAGCAACAAGTCGGGCTTTGTACCGTTCAATAGTACCATCATCGCGATGTTTAATCTTAAACACCCACATACAACCAATTGCCATTTTGCCAAGAGGCAAATCTACCACATCCCATGTATGATTTAGTTCTAGTGCCTGTACTTCACCACTAACCGCAGTTCTCCATCTTTCATCTGCCATGGCGTTTTTAAACGACTTTGGTTCAACCGCCACCGATAATGCCATTAAATATCTGCGGTGGTTAGGCGAAAAACGATCACAATTGTGATAAGCAGAGAGAGGATGGACCGTACCTGAGAGGGCTGATGGAGTGGTGATCGTGAGAGAGGTGGGAGAGAGAGAGACTGTATTCACTATGTGATCTTTCAGTCGTGTCGAACGCTGTTTCTGTCGATGACCACGACCCAATAGTTCCGTAGACTCTGTAGTGGAATCTTGCGGAGGTGGCTCAGAAACAGAAGCTGGTTCAGAGTCTATGGTTGGTGTTACAACCTCAGAATCAGTCGGATCAACAGGCACAGCAGTGTGTATAACAACATCATCAGAGTCGTCAAGAGAACCCATCGTCGGTGGATCAAGAGAAGAAGATATCGGTTCTGGAACATCCTTCGAGAAGAACGTCAAAAATGGAAAAACATTCTCTTGAAATACCACATCTCTTGAAACAAAAAAAACTTCTTTTTCAAGATCAAAGAGTCGCCACCCTTTCTTCCCTGGTGGATAGCCAATAAAAACACATTTTCGAGCTCGAGATGCAAATTTGTCCCCATTTGTATCCAAGTTGTGTGCATAGCACAAGCATCCGAAAACACGAAGGCGATCAAAGGCTGGAGGCCGTCCATGAAGCATTTCATATGGTGTTTTGTTGTCAAGAAGCTTCGATGGAGTTCGATTAATCAAATGACAAGCCGTAAGTGCACATTCTGACCAGTACTCGATTGGTAAACCGGATTGAAACCGTAAAGCTCGCGCGACATTCAATATATGTCGATGCTTCCGTTCGACACGTCCATTTTGTTGAGGAGTGGCGACACAAGAGGTTTCATGAACTATCCCTTGTTCACGAAAAAACTTTCCAAGACAGGTAAACTCTGTTCCATTATCACTTCGCAAAACTTTTATATTCCCATCAAACTGTCGTTTTGTAAGTGCAACAAAATCACGTATAGTAGCTGAGACTTCAAGCTTATTTGGAAGAAGATAAATCCAAACAGCTCGTGAGTAATTATCGACAATTGTTAAGAAGTATATAGATCCACATATTGCCGAAACACGGTAGGGACCTCAGAGATCGCAATGAATCAAATCAAAAGGTTTTACTGGTTTATTAAAACTGTCTGGAAAAGATTGTCTGGTTTGCTTGGAACGTAAACAAACATCACAAAGGGAAGAACAAAGCTCATTACTACTAGAAAAACCAACACCCGGAATTAAACCCACTACGCGAGGAGACGGATGACCTAAGCGTCGATGCCACAAAACTATGTCATCATCGATACTGGTATGATAAGCTTCAACCGTCTCAAGTCCTCGGAAGTGGTACAGTCCCTCACTCTCACGTTCAGCCACTCCAATCAGCGTCCTCGTCATGCGGTCATGCAAAATCACAAGTTTATCGGTTACTTGACCAACACAATAATTATCGGTTACCAATTGGCCAAAAGAAATCAAATTCGTATGGAATCCTTCCACGTAATAAACATTTTGAAGCTCTAGATGAGCTGTGAGTCGAATGGTGCCTTGCTGATCAGACAACACATTCTCGCCTGCAGGTAAACGAACCCAAACCGGAGATACAGGTCGCAAATCCTTGAGCAAGTCCAAACATCCGGTCATATGATGAGTTGCGCCTGTATCCAAAATCCAATACGGGTCATCGTTCTTACCGCTTAATCGTGTGGTCGAAGAGGTTGAATTTGGCTTGAAAAGCTTCAGAAGCGTCTGCCATTGAGCATCCGAAAAACCCGTTAAACCTTGTCTGTCTGCATCAGTGAGAGCAAGATTGGCTGCCACCGTAGGTTCACCACCAAGAACCTGAGTTGAATTAGCACGTGCAGCCACACCTTGTCCTCGACCCATCGCATTGCTGCTTCCACCTTGTCCTCCTTGAATGTTGGTGCGATTTCTTGGTCGATCGCCCCACCACTCAGGAAAGCCTATCACCCGAAAACAAGTTGATGCGATGTGTCCTGTTCGTCCACAACTCGTACAGACCACATTCGACCCAGCGTTCGATCCTCCATTGAAGTTGCGAGATCGAGAGTTCCCATTCTCTACTCCATTGTTACGCCGTGGAGCAGATGATGATGCCTGAGCTGCAAAACTCATAACCGGAGTGGCGTCTTTTTTCGCATTTATCTGCACAGTCTCGTTTTGCATGATCGTTTGATAAACGGTGTCGAGGTCAGGCAAAGGAATCTGCGCACAAATTTGAGAACGTACAGCACCATGTGTGGCATCATCAAGCCCAAAGAGAAAATCATGAACACGAATCATGTCTCTTTGCTTGTCGTGAGCTGTTGGTAAGTCACATTCACACTTGTTACAAGCACAAGTCTTCATCGGCAAGCAATCACTCATGGCGTCCCAAATCTTTGTCAAACGCCCAAAGTACTCATCGATGGAGGAGCCCATCTGTCGACAATTAGCGAGTTCGCCACGAAGTTGTTGAAATCGTGCTCCACTTTTGAGAGTAAAACGCCTCTTAATATGATCCCACAAGTCTTTAGCCAACTCCCGATGAGAGATGTTGGTACGAATTTTCGGTTCGATCGTCAATTTAATCCAAGTGACGATCAAGTGATTGTTTGCCGTCCAATCCTCAAGGTCTGGTGATCCATCGGACGGTTTCGGAATGCTTCCATCGACGAAAGCAAACTTTTTTCGAGCACTCAAAGCCAAACGTAGATTTTGAGCCCATTCATCATAGTTTTGCCCGTTGAGCAAAGGCTGAGAAATCACAGCTCCAGGATTATCTCCAGAGGTGAGGTCGTAGGAAGAAATCGTCTTCCTCGTCGTGGTCGTCGATGTCTCTGCAACAGTACCATCGTTTTTGGCCATCGCAGAAACGAGATCAAGGTCGAAAAATCAAACGATATCAACCGATCGGGAAAAAAACAACTGATTAAGAACTCAAAGTTTCAAATTCGAGAGAGAATCACTGATTAACTCTTTCGTGGCTCTGCTACCATGAGAAGTTCATAAACTAGAATTCTCTCTTATTATTCACAAGACCTAAAGGTCGATATATATATATATATATACATATGTCGGTGATAGCAAATCTAAGAGAATATACATCAAATATGTAAATACAATCTAAATGGAAATACTTCCGTATTGTTAAGATACGAAGTTTGTCGTCCAAGTCTTCGTTAATAGTTCTTGTTGTCCGGTTAGTTTAAAGCATTTACGATAACTAAATGCCGTAAAATCGGTTAAGAAGAGATGAACTTTTGAAGAAATTAAGACAGAATCGAAATTGAAGCCAAGCCAATGATTTTGGTCAATAACAGCATCAATTTTTTTTTTAATAAACAAGTGTATTTTAGGATATGTTTATATGTATAACAATGGTTTTAGTCAACTACCATGCAAGTTGTTCTTGGAATTTTAAAATTAGTGACATTAACATACGGCAGTAAATTAGTGATATTTGTAAGGCACATGCAGCGTTCGGCAAATTAAAGTAAGCTTCGTTACGGACTTGTGCCCGTTTAAGAATCCGAAACGATTTTTCCTTTCACAAAATTAATAATTTTTTTGCTAATTCTTTATATATATCTCTATCGTTGGCGGTGGAGTTTTTCTCTATGATCAAGACGTGCATCAGTATAAGAATACGGTTTCTTAGGGACTAATGTCAACTTTTAATGGCTTTTTATCCCAAAATCAATTACTAAATTGTTTTCAACAAAACATCATAGCTAGAAACACAATACGGTTTAGTCAATAGCCACCATGGAAAGGCCATCCAAGGAACAAGAAAACAACGGTGGAGTTATAAAAGGACGACACTCGGATCCAATTCCTCTAGAACTTTTGTTCGTTATCTTCTTAAGATTGCCGGCGAAATCCCTAGCGAGATGTGTCTGCGTATCAAAGCTTTAATTTGGGCATCCATAATCCGCAGTCAAGATTTCATCAAATCTTTCCAATCTCAGTTGCGTATCCTCTTCTTTGTAAGGGATTATTACCAAACAAGATTCGAGAATTGGTTCTTCTTGTCAAGCCAAGAAGGAACATCATCTATTGTTTCTCGTACCACATGTCACGTCTCTGGTTCCAGATCTAGATGTCGTCAGCCTCAAGAAGTCAATGGCTTGATATGTTGTGGATATGGTAGGAATCCAGTGATTTATAATCCCACCACAGAAAAATCTCTTACCTTACCGAGAATCTATGTTGGTCAAAACGTTGGACCATACGTGGAAAACTTTCTTGGATTCGATCCGGTCAACGAGCAATATAAGGTATTTGTCCATGACTCCATTGCCTGGTAATCATAGTGGAGATAGCATAATACCATATAGGGAACATAAAGTTTTTACATTAGGAGCTCAAGGTTCATGGAGAATGGTCGAGTGTTACACCATCCATTGTCCTGGAACTATAAGCATATGCATCAACGGGGCTGTGTATTACGGTGCTTACACAGGGGAGAGTATGAAGCATCTTATCTTAGTGAGATTTTATGTGAGGACGGAAGAGTTTGGTTTTACTGAAATGCCTGAGTCTGTCCATAGTCTAAGTTATTATACATCAACTCTAATGAACTACCATGGGAAAATAGCATTAGCATATTCAAAAGGTTACGATACATATGAATTGTGGGTTTTGGAAGATGCTAAGGAGCATGAATGGTCGAAGATATCTTTTTCTACAAGGTCGTGGATACAACCTAATGTTAAATTTAACGTTGAGGGTATCACTCCCATGGGTGAGATTATTTTAACGCCGAGGTATGGTATTGATTTCTATGTTGTCTATTACAATTTAGTGACGAAACAATTCAGAAAGATTGGGATTGAAGGATTTAAAAGTCCTGGTGGAGTAATTATTTCATGGGAGTACGTTCAAAATAGTACTATGCTTTTGTAAGAAAGAAAGAGTTTGATTGATAACTTGAAGCCAGAGTGATGTGCATTGTGAATATTGTTGTTTTTTTTTTCTCTTAAATCAAATATTTGGTGTGCTGTTTGTGGATGTTGTGTAAATTGTCCCTTTTTTGTTAATTTGTTTGCTGTATTGAAGTCAACTAAACATTTGCTTACAAGCAAACCATCAAAATATAAATGAAAGATATGGTGACTACTCACTTGAAGGTTTCCACTTTGGCTGAGTAGAAGAATGTGCCTATTTTTTTATGCTTTGAGAAAGGCAGTCTTGTGAACCTTGTGGTCATTCGTCATTGTGACGTGATTTTGACTAGCTGTGCATGCAAGTGGCTGTTTCAGCCTGAGTTCCACGCAGGCTTACCTAAATTCGAATGAGTTTTAAAAAGGGTCAGTGACGCTCTTTTAAAAAAAAAAAAATAAAAAAAATAAAAACAAGAAAAGCGATGTAAACAAATTCATAATTTACTGACCATAACTCTCATACTTCCCAGTGTTCATAAAGTTGGTAAACTCTGAAGGTGAATCACTGATCTCTTTGTACTGTTTCCACCACTTCATGAAACTGCTCTTCTCCAAGAAAATCTCCGGCGAAACCTCACGTTTTCCGATCATCTCCCACACGTATTCCTCAAACTTGACGAGTTTTGCGATCGATACCTCGTCAGTCATCCCCTCGTGTGTTTTCATCTCATTGATTACGACCAAGGCTTCCTCCACTTCAGCCCAGAAGCAAGAATCAAACGTTAAAAGATCACTCAGATCTCTATTCTCGCATCTAAAAGGTTCTATCGATGCATTTCCAAACCATTTCTCGAGCATAACATAGTGGGAAGACCTTCCTCCTTCAACTGAGGAGGTTTCCAGATACTCTGTCTTACAGTTGCGGTAATATTCAGCAATATCGAGCGGTTCAATCATTCTTCTGTAATTGTTCCCTGCGAATAGAAACCGTCTCTTGAGAATTGATATATCGCTCTGAGGCTTCTTCTTTGCATCTTCAACCACCGATGTCCAGTAACCGTTTAGCTCTTTCTTAAACGCCTCAACCTTTATATTGGCTTTGGCTTTGGTTGGAATCTGCAACCGATACTGATCGTAGTAACCGTTCTTGTCCCACCTGCTTACCTTTTTGTACCATTCTAGATACGCCATTAAGATCTTCATGTCGTTTAGTTTCTTAAACGGGTCAAAACGCACCTTCTTTTCCGCACGTTCCTTCATTCGTTTTATGAGATCATCACTCATCAATCCTGAATCCTCCATAGATAACACCGACTGGTTCAGACGATGTAGAATCTCGCCGTAGTCTTCTACTAGATCCGAGTTAACACCCTTTAGCAACTCCATGACCGCTTCAGGGTCCTCGATGCAAACACACTCGGTTTGATCATTACAGATCAAGTAGGTTCCAAAAGGCTTGAAACCCTCTGTGATGGGAGTTTGTGCAGCATCAGCCACGTGAAGGAAACATGATTTGCTCACGGAGTTCTCTAGATTCTGTCGCAGCCTGGCGTCTCCAACGAAAGGCGAGCCAAACGTGATGCACAAGGGAAATTTTTGTCCTGGCTTGACTGTTTCTAGCATCCATAGTGTAAAGAGAGATGCGACGGATCCTCCTAACCCAGCTCCGGTGATGATCACCGGTTTCTTTGATTCCAGAAACTACAAGACACAGATAGCTTTTAAGATTCATAGAGTTGTTGTTGACTTGGAAACCTTTAGTCAGAACAGAGTATCAGAAGCTATTGACTGAAATTGCAAGGAGAGATATGTTTAAGCAGAGGCACAAGACAATCATGTCTAAAGAGAGTTTATCAAAGGGCTAGTCTTTGAGTGGAGTTAAACATTACCTCTAATTTGAGTTGAGGGATAGTTTTATTGTTAACTTTTGACTCAGGATCTTGATCAGGAACAGGACTAGAAGCAGAAGTATAAGACATTTGCTCTGAGTCGATCAGCAACTACAAGACACAGATAACTTTTAGTATTCACAGAGTTGATGACTCGGAAACCCATACTAGATTAGACAGAACAGAGTATCAAAGACTAATTTCGAGCGGAATTGAAAATTACCTCTGATTTGAAATCAGGGAGATATTTATTAAAAAGCTCAAAAGCAGGTGTATGAAGAGTGAATGAGGGGGTTGTCTCGGAGCAGAGGAAGTGAAACGGATTAGGAGCTTCTGGCTCAGGACCAGGAACAGGAGTGGGAGCAGAAGCAGAAGCATAAGATCCATTTCTGCTAATCGGTGGCGCAGAGAAAACCACAAATGTAAATTTGGCTTCTTGGTAAATCTTGAATCCTCGAGAGCTTGATTTCTGTATCTCTGAGATCTTAGTCCACGAGCTGTCTAAGAGACCAGAGGTCAAAATAAGCTTCCCAAGCTCAATACCCTTTCTAAAACCACGGACAAGAAATTTAGTCAATGTCCACAGTCCTATATAGTCAATGAGCGCAAGAAGTTGAGCAAAGACTAAACAAAAATTGAAAGAGAGTAATCGTAATACTTACAGTGACGAAGAATCCATGGCCTGATCGAGTTAGAACAATATGTGGAGAAGAAAGTTCAGAGGGACAAAACTATCGAAAGCAGACAAGGATTGATGTCTCAAAAAGACTGTAGTTATATGGGCCCGTAGTTATATACATACATGAATATTTAAAATATATATAAAATATAAAACAGTATTGTACAGTCAAATGATTAATAAAAGATAATAGTTAACTGTTCCTCTCTCTTTTCCACGAAAATATCTCAAGAAGACTTGTTCCATATACGATTCACACAAGTGTGAATACAAAATTTGCATATTTAAAGATAGTAGCGTTACAGTAAGTGTCAACGCTCCCAGCCATGAGTTTATCTTTAAACCACTTGATCATATCACAAAGAAAATGTAGAATAAACTTACATGTATATATAATGTATTTGATAATTAAGTCCTCTCAAGACCTTTCGAATGATCCTCAAACACTAATATTTTGGGTGGTATCAATACCCATGTCAACCAAATCCACCTTATCCTCAAGGTGAAAGACTAATCAGTTAAAATGGTAGATGCAGTAAACTCCAATTGCGTTAGGATCAACAAACCATTCTTAGAAATAGTTTTGACAGTGATCCAAAACATCTCTGCCCGACCATTAGGCCCGAATATATGATCAGTGTTTATGACTTTATGTGTTTGAGATCATTCAGGAAGGTCTTGAGAGCAAAATATTGACGCCCATTATCATCTAACCTTTTTAATTACGCCTCTAAGTCACACGAGACACTAGATTATCTTTAGTAATATTTTGACTATTTCAATATCAATTTTAAAATTTAAGTTAGTGTCACTTGTTTATATATATATATATATATATATATATATATATATATATATATTGTGATATTTTGATGTAGTGTGTATTTATTTTTGTCTTATTCTTTTTACGGCAACTGTGTGTTTATTTTAATAAATCAAATCTCATATACAAGTTAAAGAAAATGGGAGAAGCGTCAAATGAATTCTATAATATTTCCTGTTCTAGAATTTATATATGAAAATTGATTTTTTTATAAATTTTGCAGATGTGGCTGTAGTCACAGTGAATGCTGAGATGTGTAGTTATACTTTTTGTTCGTTTTACTGTTGGTTTGTTTGCCACTTTGAAATCAGGTAGTAAATGTTTGTTTACTAATGTTACAAACACCATCAGAGAAGAGAGCAGATTCTATTTACTACCTTATTTTGCTTTTTAAAAAATATATGAATCCGCTCTACAATTCAAACTTTTGCTTTTTAAAACTTTTTTTTTTATACAAGAGAAGAGAGCAGATTCTATTTCTTTTTTTACGAAAAGAAATTGGCAGTGAAATTTCATAAAAACTAATAATTTCTTGTAAATAAAAATATTAATCAATCATCGACTCAAAATGCAGTGTAACCGTTAAATCATTCATCTTCAGGAGACCTGACCATAAGTCTCGTACATCCTAGTGTTCATAAACTCAGTGAATCCTGAAGGTGAAGACCTAAAGCCTTTGTACTCTTTCCACCACTTCATGAAACTGCTCTTCTCCAAGAAAATCTCCGGTGAAACCTCACGTTTTCTGATCATCTCCCACACGTATCCCTCAAACCTCACGAGTTTTTCCAACAACACCTCTCTCTCGTCGTCTCTCATCACCACTTGTGTTTTCAGCTCATTGATTACAATCAACGCTTCCTCAACTTCAGCCCAAAAACAAGAATCAAACGTCAAAAGATCACTCAGATCTCTACTTTCGCATCTAACCGGTTCTATCATTTCCGCCTTGAACCACTTCTCGAGCATAACATAGTGACGAGACCTTCCCTTGGTTCGATACTCCTTCTTACCACTAAGGTAATACTCAGCAATGTCTAGCGGTTCGAGCATCCGTCTATAATTGTTCCCTGAGAAGAGAGACCGCGTCTTGAGAACCGATTTCTCACTCTGAGGCTTCTTCTCCACTTCTTCAACCAATGATTTCCAGTAATCGTTTAGCTCTCTTTTCCGCTTCTCAACATCCATATCGACTGGTGAAACATAAGACGCGATATGTGTCTTGAACCGGTCGTAGTAACCAATCTTGTCCCTCTTGCTTTTCTTTTTGTACCACTCTAGATACACCATTGATAGTTTAATGTCGTTTAGTTTCTTAAGCTGATCAAAACGCTGCTTCTTCTCCCCTGCACGTTCTTCCATTCGACTGATAACATCATCAATCTTCATCAGTTTTGAATCCGCCGATGATAACACTGGTTGATCCAGACGATCAAGAACTTCTCCGTAGTCTCTCCAGCCTACTAGATCCTTGTCAACACCGATTAGCAATTCCAAGACCGCCTCGTGGTCTTGAATGCAGATACATTCAGATTCAAAACAGATCAAGAACGTTCCAAAAGGCTTCAAGAAACCCGCCGTGATGGGGTTTTGTGAAGCATCAGCCACGTGGAAGAAACATGAGTTCCTCAAGGAATTCTCAAGAATCTGTTGCAATGAAGCGTCTCCGATTAAGGGAGATCCAAACGTGATGCACAAGGGGCGTGGTCGTTTTGGCTTGATAGTTTCTAGAAGCCATAGCGTGAAGAGAGATGCGGCGGATCCTCCTAACGCAGCTCCGGTGATGATCACCGGTTTCTTTGACTCGAGCAACTGCAAAAGGCCACACATATAACTTTTCAAGATTCACAAAGTTGTTGACTTTTGTGAACTACAGAGAGAAACAAATTATGAACAGAGTACCAAAAGCTAGTTGAGTGAAATTGCAAGACAATTATGTTTAAGCAGACAAAATAAACTAAGTCTCAAGATTTTGGTGTTGGTCTTAACCTCAGACAGTGTTTGGTAAAGTCGTTGCCTTGAAAAAAGCCAGACTCTAAGCAAATTCTGAAGAGAAAAAAAGAGACAGCTATTGAGTGGAATAAAAACATTACCTTTGATTTGAGGTGAAGGAGATTTTCCTTATAGGCAGAGACAAAAAGCTGAAACGCAGGTGTGTGAAGAGAGAATGATGAGATCTTCTCGGAACAGAGGAAGTGAAACGGATTTTGATTTGGTGTCCCGGAAAGAAGAGTCGAAGCAGAGTTTAAAGAGCAATTTCTGCGAATCGGTGGTGCAGCGAAAACCACAAAGGTGAATCTAGCTTCTTCATAAATCTTGATTCCCAAAGCTGAATCTTTATTCGGATAGCTTGATTTGTGTATCTCAGAGATCTTACTCCATGAGCTGTGTAAGAGACCTGAGCTCAACATAAGCTTCCCGAGCTGAAAACCCTTTCTAAAACCAAGGAAACCCCCAAAAAATTAGTCAAATGTCCAAAAAAGATTTTCAAAAAAAGACAATATCAAACAAAACAAAACAAAAAGGATTTAAATTCAATGATTGAGCCGCAAGAAGTTGAGAAACGGAGAAACTAAAAGAAAGAAAAAGGAAGTAACCGTAATACTTACAGTGAAGAAGAATCCATGGCGTGAGCAGGAACAGATCGGCGGTAGAAGGCAATTAAAAGGGACGAATTATCGATCGCAAGTTGACAGTTAATGTCTGAAATTGAGAGGAGTCATTTTCTCATAATATTGATCACCTTAAATAGCCAAAATAAATAGTTAATTACTCGGCGTCGATAAACTATAAATAGTTGATATCTCTTTTCCGCGAAGATTCGTTCTCCTTCTCCATGAAGCTTTTATTTTGTTAACACATTCTCGATGGAAACTTAGGAGGCGATTTTTGTTGACTTTGAAATAACACAAAAGTGTGAATACAAACACATTTGCGTTTTGAAAACAGTAGCATGACGTCGTGTATAATAGCACGAGAAAAGAAGGAAAACGTCATTAACGATTTGTTTAGTATTGGCTCACAATTACACAGACAACAAATAGTAAGTACCCATTGTAAGTATGAGTTTAGTTTCAACCATTTTATATAATCATAACATTTCAACACCTTCTCGGTTAATTTTTTTATATATAAAATAAAATTCAAGTTTTCAAAAATCTAAAATTTATAGTTTTTTTTTCTCTGAATTAACTAAACTCTTTAAAATTTTAGAATGGTAAATTTAAAATTTCAGTTTTTTTCATGTAAAACTGAATAATTTGTCAAAGGGTATTTATGTATTTTGACATGATTGCTTAATCTCTTCGAGTGGATAATGTGAGAAGGGAAAGAATACTCTGAAATAGCGTGGAGCAAAAACCCCTTTTTCTTTCAACTCACAACCTTATCGAGTGAAGAAGATTGTGTAGTAGCGAAACGAAAATGGCGTCGATTGCAGCTTCTTCTACTTTTCACTCGTTTTCGACAGCCAAAAGCCCTAATCTTTCTTCGACCCATCTTCTTCCTCTATCGAAAAACGTCAGCTTTCGAACCAGGCCCGTCGTTTATAGCCGAATTTGCAATTTCTCGGGGTTTACGAAACAGAATCGCCTTGGGTTTAGGAAGCTTTCGTCGGTTGGAGAAGGAGGAGAAGGTGTTGCTCTTGCAGATGAAGAGCAACAACAACAACAAGAGACTGTCTCTGTGCCTGTCTCTCCTTCAGACATGCTCACCATGTTTTTTCAGGTTCATCACACACTCTCTCTCTTTGGTTAACTCGTCTAGTGACTTTGTGTGATTATCATCCTCAATCTCTATTAAGTATATATATACGGTTACTAGCTCCTAACATAGTTCGTAAATAGATAAGCTAGAATGCTTTGTATATAAATAGCACATTGTATCTATTTGCACATGGCAATAAGATTGAGCATTCTGAAGATAACAGTAGTCTACGTCGATTGATTCAATAGTTATATCAGATCTCAGAAATGAGCATTGCACATGGTATTTAAATTGTCTTGAAGATCCTCTATGATCACTACTCTGTTGCGATTTCAAGTGTGGCCTCGAAATTGAATCTGATCTTTTTTGTTGGCTTTTTTGCTTGATCTTGAAGGCTGATGGAACTTTGAACGAAGGAGCTATTCCTAATGTAACAAAGGCCTTACAGGTAATACTTTGCTTTTAGATCTCTCCGTGAACTAGCAAATCTGTTTGGGGCTCGAGGAGAATCTTTGTGATTGCATCTGTTTCTTGGACTATATAAAACCCTTTTGGTTACTTGTTTCGATTCAATCCTATCTCTGTAATTGTGTTAAACCCAAATTTTCGGTGTTTACTTTACTCTTGACACCCTTAAGATAACTATTTGCCTTTAATTTCAAAAACAGTGAACATATAGTTCCAATAGCCAATCTTGTTTGTTCTTTCAGGATATCGATGGAGTTTCCAATTTAAAGGTTCGGGTTTCTGAAGGTGTTGCCGTCGTTGAGGTATGTTTACATCCAGCATTCTCTTGATACATTGCCTTTACATGCCTAAGCACACACATACACATGGATATTTATAGATGAGGACAAGATTTTGAATATGTGTGATTAGAGATACTTTGGCCTGCACAGTACTACAAAGACTGGACTGATAAAGTATGTCACTTGGTTTCTACATTTTGGCGGTTTACCGCTGGGTTGGGCCTCTAAACCTTGAAAAGTCAAGGCCTTTATAGGAACCGTCGTGTTTTCGATGGATGAAAATCACTACAATAACTTTATGTTTGATGTTTTGGATCAAACGATTGAATCTAACTTTTGTTATGTTCAATGTGTGTGTGTCTGTGTGAAGCTTTCAAAGCAAACAACGGTTCAAGCAACAGGAGTGGCGTCAAGCTTGGTGGAGACTATACAAGGAGCTGGATTTAAGTTACAGACTTTGAATCTAAGCTTCGAAGATGAAGATGAGGTTCTGGTCTAGTTAAATAGTCCTTCTCCTCCGTTTTGTCATTATGGAAACACATTGCATTATGCTCAGTTTTAATGATATTTTCTTTCATTTGTTCCTTGCAAGAAGACAATGTGGTAGATAACCAAAAAAAAAAACGGAAATTAATGTTAAAGAAACACAAAAATTAATGGGTCATAAGGGTTCCCACAAAGCATGGAGGTTGGGATTCTTATTGACTTTCGGGTTCCATAGTTTGTAGTTTTGTGTCTATATATATATATATATAGTGACTCACAGCTCATGCGTTGTTGTACTTTTATCTCTGCTTAGAACACAATTTCTTTTTTTTTTTGTTTTGTCAATTAGAACACAATTTCTTTACTTCTCCTTTTGTACACAAATTCTTTACTTCTCCTTTTGTAATCGGAGATTATTGACCAAAATAACTGACATTCAATTGGACTAACGCAGCTTGGCTAATTATGTCTCTGACAAACAGCAAATCTGGCTAGTGAGTTTTTGAGTCTTATCTTTAACGACCATAGCAAATAGTATATTATTAGGAAATCTTTCTACATTTTTCTTAATTCAACTTACGATATAAGTATTGTTGTCAGTTGTCACTTAAATAATAAAAAAATTAGCATAATTTATCATTAGACCATAGTTCATAATATTATTGTAATAATTTACTTTGATTTATAGTTTTATACATATATATGTATATAGTATACTTGTTACCAATGGCTTTATATATAATCTTTGTTTCAGTGAAACGAAGAAGATAACAAACACATCTGTAGTCTGTTTCTCCTTATAAACTTATGAAATTATGATGTCGTGGAATCTGTTTTATTATTACACATAATAGATAAGATTAAAAAAAAA
Organism: Eutrema salsugineum; assembly: GCF_000478725.1. Lineage (NCBI taxonomy): Eukaryota > Viridiplantae > Streptophyta > Magnoliopsida > Brassicales > Brassicaceae > Eutrema > Eutrema salsugineum. The sequence goes on along the minus strand of NW_006256829.1, from coordinate 4,898,617 downwards.
GGTTTAAATAAAGTTGAAGCAAATTCATTCGTGACAAATTATTATCATGCTCTACCAAAAAAGAGGAAAGTGTACTCACTACTCAAGACATATGTAATGATAAAATATCGAATTCTATACGCAGTTGTCGATTTCACTTTATTGAACTGTTGACCCCTTTTCGAAAAATCAGAACTAAATAATAAATCACCGAAACAATTTAAAGAACTCATGTGCCATTGTCCGTCTCTGATTTGATAACACTTAAGATTTTTTTATAAAAAATATAAAGGATATACTATATAAGTAACTAAGATATTCGTAACATCTTCGACCAAAAGAAAAAAAAAAGTAACTAAGATATTTCAAAACACTTTATCGTAGGACAGTTAACAAATACACGACAAACTACTTCTCACTGGTGCAATAATCGAAGCGAACGGACTTTTTATATAAACGACACAGCCTTATGGGCAAATCGAATGCTATTTATAAAATTTTAGCATCCTTATTATAATAAAGTTAGTAATGTCAGCCACTAGTTTCTCGGGGTACTCTAACATATCCTATATTTTCACCATAGTCCATATACTTTAAAGATTTCTAATTAAAAAATACTCTTTCTGTTTTATAATAGTTGATTTTCTGAAATATTATACATAGATTAAGAAGCAATAAATATTCAATTATTTTCTATTTTGTTTTTTTGATTAATTTATTTTACAATTAATTTATTACTTTTATTAATATTACTTTAACTTTTCCACCAATAGAGAATAGAAACATGCATTAATTACAAATATGTATTAATTACACACAATAAATCAAATATTATGAAACAAAAAAAATACTCAGAAAATCAACTATTATACAACAGAAAGAATAAGAAAAAAAGTGTTTTTACTTATTCTAATAAACTGTCCAAGTTGAGGTAGGAATAAAAATGGGAATTTCATATATTTTCTATAATATCCATTTTGGGAGTCTGATATTTTGTTCCTCGAGCTCTGAAAAATTATGATGCAGTGAAAGTTCAAAGCTGGCATGCATATTGCATATAATAACTACTCTGGACCTAGCACTTGCTATGCATTTAAATTACTGTATTTAGTTGTATTTTATGGATAATAAAATATATTAATAAAAAAACGAACTTCTATTTATAGCACAAAAAGCAATGGTCTTCTTCGTGTGACTTCACCACTTCCTCATCTCCCACAAAAATGGCTTTCTCACTACTTTCAGTCTTCATCTTTCTTCAAGTCTTTACCAATGTAAGTGACTAGTATTTTTTAACAAAAAGATGTTATTAATGTTTTCCGTTGGCGTTACGTTTTTGCACATTTTAACTATCTGTATAATTTGATCAATCACCGAGCAGGTTGTTTTTGCTGCTTCAGATGAGGAATCCAAGACACTAGTATGTTTCTAAATTTCTGATTTTACGTTTTAACTTTTTAAATAAATATGTATATTTGTAACTATGCATTAGTTAGGCAAATTAAACTTTTTTTACAAAAAAATTGGCAAATAAAGTATTTTTTGTATAATAAAGTGAACTTTTGGTATTCCAATGTTTGCAATTTATAGGTTTCTTTACCAACGCCACCACCGACGTCTCCGGCAATCAAACCGCCGTCTCCGTCGTACAAGCCACCCACGCTGCCTACTATCCCGATTAAACCACCCACCACTATACCTCCGGTTAAACCACCCACCACACTACCACCGGTCAAACCTCCCACCAGTCCGGTTACACCAACGAAACCACCGGTTAAATCGTACCCAATTCCTCCGGTCAAACCACCCACAGCACCACTGGTCAAACCACCTACGTACAAACCCCCAACGCCAACGGTTAAACCACCCACAACACCACTGATCAAACCACCGCCGGTTCAACCACCTACGTACAAACCCCCAACGCCACTGGTTAAGCCACCCACGACAACGCCAGTTACGACACCACCACCGGTTAAACCACCTGTCAACCCAACCCCAACACATCCGGTTAAACCACCGGTAGCACCGGCCAAACCTCCGACACCACCTCGGATAGGTAATTTCAGTAGATAATAATTACGTATTTTTACTTTAAATAGGTGTAATGGTTACTGATCGTTGATGTAAATGGACTTCAATATTTGGACGGTATAGATTGCGTGTCTTTATGTGGGACACGGTGTGGCCAACACTCGAGGAAGAACATATGTATGAGAGCGTGCGTCACGTGCTGCTACCGCTGCAAGTGCGTGCCCCTGGCACGTACGGTAACAAGGAAAAGTGTGGATCTTGTTACGCCAACATGAAGACACGTGGCGGAAAACCCAAGTGTCCTTAATTAAACCTTTGGTTAATTTGGAAAGGGCACTAAATCATTATATCAATGATTTAGAGGGAAAATGGTGTTTTATAAGTTTGTATTGCGTTTTATTTTGGTCTTTTATTTGGTTTAGTAGTATTTTGAGTTGGATGTGCGTTTAAGGAATGTAGAATCTATATATAGAAAATAAAAAAATTCGATGGATTAAGGTTTTTCTGGATTTAGTTTTGTATTAATAATCTAGGGCTAAATAAAGTTTTAAAAATCATATTAAAAAATTCTATAAGTTATAGGCATATCTTCGGCCCAAAAAGAAAGCTCCTATGTCGGTATTACTATGAACCCATATATTAAATCAAATTCGATAGAAGAGACAGAAAGATAGGAGGACATGACATGCTCATGCACAATATTGATACAATCCGAAATATGAGTGTTGAGCTTTATTTGGGCCTATATTTTAAAGGATCAGTGGGGAAGTCTTGAGAACGAGACCTGTTTACTCATGGCTTACGGATATCAGCTTATTCTACATATTCTTATAACAAAAACAAAAAAAATAGAAATTCGAAAAGTTTGTGTATTTCTCGAAAATGATCAAACAATTAGCAAACTTGTTATGGATTTTCCATGTAATACCCAATGTTCTCTTTCCCCTTAGTTTTGAGTCACTAATATTTTCTATTCAGAATGTCCACCGTATTGGTTAACAAAACACTTTGTATTTTGACTATATAATTTCACATTAGAAATGCATATTTTGTCAAAAATAAATAAATAAGATTTCCTCTAATATGTCAAATAATAACATATACGATTAAACACAGACAGAATCATAGAAGATAGGACATCAAAAAGGTAAAAACACTAAAACACATTTTTCTTATTTTTTACTCAAAACATTGAGGATAAAATTAATATTTGATTTCAGTATATATGATAATTATTGTTTATTATATTGTTGTGGTATATTCATGAGACAGCCGTGCGAGAACAATAACAACAAACATAGATCACATTAAAATCTTACAACATTATAAGATGTTGATATATCCTCAAAATGAAAGATTAGTTTTCTAGGAACATTACTTGTCGTAATTATGCAACGAAAACCTTTGGTTTATGAACTTGTCGTATGCATTACATTAAATATGCACATAATTGGAAACCTTCACATAAAGCTGTATGTAGATCAATTTTCATCATGTAAGGGAAGGAGTCAACATGTTTCTATTATAAAATAAAGGGAATAAATCCGTAAAATGATATTTCTTTTGGAAAATTAATTTCACGTTTCTTATTTAACAGTTTAAGTATAATAATTCTATTTAATAATTTAGAAGTTTCCAAGAAAAAAAAAAATAATTTAGAAGTTTCAAGGATTTAAGATAAATTTCATAATATATAAATTAGTCTAGGAATTCTGATTGGATAGAGAATGACCAATGCGTTTATTGAACCGTTTTATGTTAGATGTAACTTGCTAAGTCGGTGCTGTTAGATGTAACTTGTTAAGTCGGTGCTGTTAGATGGAAGTAAGACATGGATCTGGAGAAATGTTACATGTAACATACTTCATGAACCCCAAACAAGATCCATATGTCTTGATGATGAAATCTTTTATGCCGCACATCTATCAAGAACAAAGATCGCGATGATAGGATTCAACATGAAGACTGAAACATTCTGCTTCAGCCAGATTCCAGAGCCTGTTAAGCTCGGCCAAGTCTTTCTGTGGGAAACTGATCCTTTCCATGTCCGAGGTAAAGTTGCGATTTCCTTTTCTGATCTCAAGGGAAATCACCGAATCTGGGTTTTGGAAGATGTGAACGAGGACAAATGGTCTCTTATGCTGCTGGAAACACCATTGTCCTTACAAGATGAAGGAAATTGGATCAGTCCACGTCTGTCCTTTCAAGGGTTAAGAAAGAGAGGAGACATCATGGTTTTTACTCAAATTCAAGACTGTGTCTTGGTAGTTTACTGCTACAATGCAGCAACCGGAAAACTTCAGAAGGATACAATGGAAGGCGTTGTAGGAGGTAGATCGGTGCTCATGTTCCTTGATCAGGTTGAGAGCATTATGTTCTTGTGAGTTTGTCTTGGCGTCAGCTACTGGAGGGGACTGATGGATGACTTACGAAATTTGATTTTTTTTGCCATTCATAGGCATTTATAGAAATTACGGTACTGGAGTTTTTTTAGAGGAATTGTGAGAGGTAGATAGTGGTGATGTTTCTTGATCACACCGACATCATTTTGCTTCTGTGAGCTTGGTCTTTGGTCTAGATATGACTTACCTAATTCATTGTGTAAAGAGTTTTAGGAATTGGATTTGGGAATAGGAAATTTTGCCATTCATTAGGCTTATACGCTTGTAAAAAAATAGAAAAAAAAAATTGTAACATGTCATATGAAAAGAAGAATACTTTCAAAGAGCTTTTACCCATCTCTTTTTTTACTCGCAACCTCTTTTTTAATTTACTTGGCATTTGTGTAATTATCATCCTTAATCTCCATTTACGGCTTGGTATCAGTAGGCTAGTTCGATAGATTCATAGTTTTATCGGATTTTAGAAACGAGCATTGCAAAATAGTACTTGAATTGTCTTGAAGATTCAGTCCAGTTTTTGTAAAGTAATGTAAAAAACTTGGGTTTCAGTGTTCATTCTCCTCTTACTACGCTTTAGATCTTCCTGGACGTTGACTGATGAAAAAGTGTACATCTAAGTTATAACCGAAAGTGTACATTGTATCACTTTCGCTTTTTATGTTGCCCGAAAGGGAGACATCGTTGGTGTATACCGAAGTTTCAGAGAATGCCAAGAACAAGCTGGATCATCTGTAATTCCTCTGTTCTTCCTTTTCTTTCTTAGTCTGTGAAAGTGTGAAGTGATAAAATGTCTATGTACTTGAGATGTTATCTTTGATTTTTCACTTTAATCTCTTTTTATCTTAATCATGAGCTGTGCGGTAGGATAAAAGCTCTGTTTTATTTTCTTTCTTAGTTTTATCCTTTAGTCAATCTCTAATTTGGTTTTTCAGGTTTGCCATCTTTCAATGAGTGTTTACAAAGGATATGGTTGGCCTAAAGGAGCTGAGGAGCTTCTTGCATCATTCGAGCTGAAGAACGCTCTATTTTTAATCAATGCAAGTCATGTCAAAGATGATGTTTTTGGGAAACTTATTCCTTTTCCTTTACAGGTCTGGTGAAGCCTAGCGTAGTCTCGTTGCAAAAGAGTTTCGAAATTGTTTTGAGATTTTATAAACAACACATTTTCATATTTCAGCACCAACCATCTTCTTCGCAAGGAGCTATGCTTGACAAGCCTTTCCGTTCTAAGAGACTGCACGATATGTCTAAAATGGAGAATCAATGGAAGTCAATAGACATGTATGGTATAGCTATTAGCTTCTTCACGGTTGAATATGTAATAGTAATTCTGTCGTTCGCCGTCCTGTTGAAATAATTATCCCTAGTGGAACAATAAATATGATGATGGTACATTTTGTTTCTTTATTTTGATTGATCTTTAATTGCAAGGAAGAGATGGATCAGATATCGTTGCCAGAGATTCGAAACGACTGTTGTGTTGTCGTGCTCTGTTCTTGTTGCAGAGGAGAGGATATTGAGTAGCTGGGCTGGATTTGGATCTTGATTCGCCCACTTCTTTGGTGATTTCTGACTGGGCTTTTGTCGCAGGCCCAAGTGGTGTTTTGTTGACACTAAGCAAAACCTCTGTCTCAGAAGTGGGTGTCGGCTTTGTCATTGTCTTGATCTATACCAGTCTTTTAGTGAACATAAAACAACGTTGGTATTCTGTAAAGAGACGATTATGAACAATCAGTTATGTCTTTTGACGTGCCGCTTTTTCCCCCTCGGCTAGTAACAGAACCCTTTTAATGGACAAATTAGGCTGAAATAGAATCTCTCGAGGATTTTTATGTCTTTTGGCGTGATTGTTTATCCATTCGACTTTTTCGATCATATGTACGTATTAAACAGAGAAACGAGACAAGCTAAAAAAGAGAATACATAACAACAAATGAAATCAAGGTGTAAATTACACTTGGAAACTTTCTCTCTTCCCTGCAATGGCGGGTTGTGAAAGGAACACTTGCTATGAAACTTACCACAAGGCTCAGCAAACATAAACCGGAAATGAGATGGATTGATGGATCGGATACAAGCTTCATACTGTGGACCTAACGGACATGAGGTGATTATCCTTACGCTATTGCCCACCAAATCGATGGTTATAAGTATTGGGGGCAAAGAGAAGGAAATTATTGCTAGCTGTTAGTAGATATAAAATCTTCGCCGGGGTAATTTTCTCCGGTCAGAATTTCAGCTACCAGAATCTTAAACCACCGTACGGATCGGTCTGAAATATCGGTGAATAACTCCGTTGTCGCTACGCCAACGTGTCTCTCTGTGATCCACCGCTGAGTTGTCGGATGAATCTCCGGTCAGAGATTTGTGGTTAAAACAAACTTATTGAGTAGTTTTATTCCGATTATCTCAGCTATACAAAGATGAAATCAAATGTTGAGCTGAGAGGGAAGAAGGCAAAAAGCCAACGGAGGTGTTTGTGTCTTTATTTACACATCTTTGGTTAGAATATTGGTGCAAGAAAATACCTGATATCATCACGAAAGATGTCCCATAAGCATGTGAAGTATTAAGTCGATCGCTTCACCATGAGAAGGTCCATGAAAAGGTAAAATCAGCAGCGTTTAGAAGGAAATCAGTTTTTTGCCGGAACAACGAAAGAAAAGGAAATCACGTTTTGTTGAAAAAGGAAATAGTGACCTTAATTGGCACTAATAATGAATTCTTTTTTAGTTCTTTGACACTGATAAAGATTTCTCTCATATCATCAACCAATAAAATATTAACAACACGGGGAAGAGTTTGTCATTAAAAACACTAAAAGCCTTATCAGAATAATAATAATTTAGTTTTTTTTTTTAAAGAAAAACGCGCATTAACTTTTTAACAGAAAAATAAAAGGAAATTACAATTTAGCATATTTTTGGTAGGAAAAGGAATGGTAACAACTATATAAGTACGTGCTATCGTTGAATGGTTTCAGAAGTCGATGAGGATGGATATGATGATGAAGAAGGCGACGTATTCTAAGAGGTATTTCGAGATTCTGGAGAAACGGAGGAACCTGCCGGTGTGGTTGCAGAAACAAGAGTTTCTCCAAACTTTCAAGAAAAACCAGACGGTGATATTGGTCGGTGAGACCGGGAGTGGGAAAACCACGCAGATCCCACAGTTTGTTTTAGAAGCAGTGCTCGACGAAAACCCTAACCCTAATCCAAGTGGGAGGAAGTGGTTGGTTGGGTGCACACAGCCTCGTAGAGTTGCAGCGACGTCTGTGTCCCGTCGTGTTGCTGAAGAGATGGATGTTCAGATCGGTGAAGAAGTCGGTTACACCGTCCGTTTCGAAGATTGCACCAGCTCCCGAACGGTGCTCAAGTACCTGACCGATGGTATGCTTCTAAGAGAAGCAATGGCGGATCCACTCTTATCGAGATACAAGGCGATTGTTCTCGACGAGGCACACGAAAGAACTTTAGCCACAGATTTGCTTGTTGGTCTTCTTAAACAAGTCTTGATGAATCGACCTGATATCAAGCTGGTCGTGATGAGTGCAACCCTAGAAACCAACAAGTTTCGCGAGTACTTTCTCGGTGCTCCTCTGATCAAAGTTCCCGGTCGGCTTCATCCAGTGGAGATCTTGTACACTTTAGAACCTGAGATGGATTATCTTGAGGCTGCTATAAACACTGTGATCCAGATTCACATGTGTGAGCCACCAGGTGATGTTCTTCTTTTCTTAACGGGAGAAGAAGAGATTGAAGAGGCTAGCAGCAGAATTGCCGGTAAACTTGGAGATCAAGTCAGAGTTGTGCCATTGTATTCCACTCTTCCGCCTGCCTTGCAACAGAAGATATTCGATCCTACACCAGATCACGTGAGGAAGATTGTTGTCTCCACCAACATTGCGGAGACTTCGTTGACCATTGACGGGATTGTTTACGTGGTCGATCCTGGTTTCTCCAAGCAGAAAATCTACAACCCAAGCACTCGTGCCGAGTCCTTGTTAGTGTCTCCAATATCACAGCCAAGTGCTGACCAGAGAGCAGGTCGTGCTGGTAGAACAAGGCCTGGAAAATGTTTCAGGCTTTACACACAGAGAAGTTTCAATGACTTGGAGGAGAAGACGGTCCCTGAGATGTTGAGATCAAACCTTGCAAATACAGTTCTGACCTTGACAAAACTTGGTGTTAACTTGGTTAGATTCGATTTTATGGATCCTCCTGCTCCTCAGACCCTCTCTCGTGCCTTGGAGGATTTGTATCATTTAGGAGCATTGGATGATGAATGTAACTTGACAAAGACAGGCGAGATGATGAGTGAGTTTCCCTTAGACCCACAGATGGCGAAGATGCTCATAGTCAGTCCTCAATTCAAACTGCTCAAACGAGATACTTTCGGTTTCAGCGATGCTATCAGTACCCAATTGTTTCATCAGGCCAAGAGGAGAAGCTCAGAAAGCAGCAGATGAAGCTAAATCTAGGTTTGCACACATTGACGGAGATCACCTCACGCTCTTGAATGTGTTCCACGCTTTCTTGCTAAACAATCAAGACCCGAATTGGTGCTACGCAAACTTCATCAACTACAGAGCAATGAAGTCTGCAGTTAGTGTTAGAGAGCAGCTGGTCCGGATCATGTCGAGGTTTAAGATGAAGCTGTGCAGCACGGGTTTCAACAGCCCTGACTACTACGTCAACATAAGAAAGGCCTTGCTTGCCGGTTATTTCATGCAAGTGGCTCACCTAGATCGCACTGGCCACTACTTGACCGTCAAAGATAACAACCAAGTGGTTCACCTGCATCCTTCAAACTGCTTGGATCACAAACCAGAGTGGGTCGTTTACAACGAATATGTTTTCACAAGCCGGAATTTCATCCGAACTGTTACACATATTCGCGGTGAATGGCTTGTAGATGTTGCTCCAAGTTACTATAATCTTGCAAGCTTCCCCAACTCTGAGACCAAACGAGTCCTGCAAAAGTATTATAAGAAGAGAGTGTGTGAGAAGAAAGGAGCTGTATAAATTATATTTTTTTTTTCGTTATGAAATATGAAAGAGATTGCTTTTGTTGACAACTGCATTATTGAATGGCCATTGGCTCTACTGTTTATGAACCTTTAGAGGTTCACCTATTCATTGCATTTTCAGGATGATCTAAAGTGTATAAGAGTAGAATGAACACCGAAACCAAATTTAGAAATAGTTTTATATTACCTTACAAAAATGGGATTGAATCAAAACAAGTAACCAAAGGGGTTTTATAACCCAAGCAAGAAACAGATGAATTCACACTTATTTGCTAGTTCAAAGAAGAGGAACCTAAAGACAATGGCTTTACATTCTTCTCTGCGTCTGTTCAGCAATCATAAAAAGAAGCAAAAGAGTATTACCTTAAGGCCTTTGTTACATTAGGAATATAGCTGCTTCGTTCAAAGTTCCATCAGCCTTCAAAGTCAAGCAAAAAAAGCCACAGAAGATCAGATTTAATTTTTCAGGTCGCACATGAAATTGCAACATAGTGCGCATGGAGGATCTTCAAGTCGAATAAATTACCATTGCTTATTAATGCTCGTTTCTCAGACCAGATATATAAACCATGAATCAGTCTAACTAGCCTACTGTATCTCAACTAATAACAATCTATAAATCGAGATTGATGTTGATGATAATCACACAAAAATAGCCACTGGAGTATATTTATCAGTCAGAAAGACCATGCTCCAAGATATTGATATATGCAACAAACTAGGAGAGGAGACCTGCTAGAATGCTAAACGTCTAAACTTCAAATAGGATAAAGAACCAAATTACATACCAAAGAATAACCACTTGATGATAAATAATATATCTCAAATCAAACTACCAATGGCAAACGGATCAAATCCTAAAGCTGAAATGAAGAATAAAAGAATAGAAGCAGGAACCTAATCCACAAAGAAAATCGATAACCAGAAATCGGATTTAAGCTGAGAAAAAAACAAATCCACCACAATAGGATAGTAGATTTCAACCTAAACTTTATTCCAAGAGAGAAAATCCACCATTAAGTAATCTAATCAGAGCACTAGAAGTTAGAGAGTAGAATAAACTAGATAAGTGCCCCTGTCTTCATTTTAA